>NC_077227.1:376354694-376654694 GCF_027887165.1 Monodelphis domestica
AGAAAAAAGGTTAAGAGCCCCTGCATACTATATGCCCCTGCCTAAAATTATCCTGATCTCTTTACAAGACATTTGATCCTGTCCTCACAGAACTGGTGGTAAGAATTTTATGCATTATACAGATGCCATATAGCTACCAATCACAGGTGTCCAGGAGTGCCAAGGGAAGTCAAATCATGTACCTGAAGCTCCCCTGGGCTAATCCTTCTAGCATTCAACTTGTTGTAATGAAGTTTCGGCCCAAATTCCAGAGGAGTCAATTGAATCCAGTTGCCAAAATCCCAATAAGAGATGGCATCCTCTTCACTATAGCCCCAACCTCACTTCCAGCATTCATGGAGAGAAGAGCGAGGCTCAGGAATCTCTAGCCCACATGTCCAGGGAGAATGTGAGAAGGACCTGGGCCTGGAAGGTAGAAGTCTATTTCTCCTGTGCCTCTGCACTTTGCACAGAGCCCTCTTGGCAGGCCCCTGAGAACTCTCTCTCCCCTCTGCCTCCCACATTCCACAAATTAGTGAATGCAGAATAAGGAACTGGACCAAATGTGCAGCTGTCAGACAGAGGCAGTGAGGGCTGGCTTTCTCACCCTCTTTGTAACTTCCTATTAAAGGCTATAATTGATAACTACGCATGAAAAGGAGGGAGAGCAATGATCAGCTGGAGGCTATAAACACTTCCCCTTGAGGACTGACCAGAGGTTTGGCTTGACACATTGCTGATAACTTATTAAGGAAAAACCATATAGATCTATGTCTGTGCTCACCTTCATTGTCAGATTGACTCTGGAACAATGCCTGCTTTTCCTTCTCAATTCCTCCCCCAAAGTCAATTGATTAGGGCTATCTAGTACATGAGGTCCAGAAGAAGACTGGTTGTCCTGATGCTTCCAGTATTTCTTCCCAGCACACATGATGAATGACATCAGCCACATCTCCTACTTACCTAGCATTAATGCTTTCATGCCCTTGGCTGGTAGGTTTTGAGGCTATTTTTAAAACCACAGGAAAAAAGAGATACAACTCAGATTCATGGGTTCTCAATTTAGGTCTTTCTATATCGATTTCTTCTATGACTTGAGATATCTTAAATTTCTATCAGTTCATAGATTTAAAATGGGAAAGGGCCTTAGAAGTCATCTCATTCTGCTTTCTCATTTTACAGATAAGGAATTTAGGAGGGTTAAATGATTTACTCAGGGTCTTACAGGGTAGGCATTGGATTCAAGTCCCCTGACATAAGAATTAGCATTCTTTCCACTCTACAGTGATACCTAATAGTTGACTTTCTAGATAGTTCCCTCCAAATCCTTTCTCTCAGTAGCTTCCTGGGCTGCCCTTTGGTTTCTCTGGAAGAAAATGATACATTTATTGTGTTATTGCCCCATATGTATCATAAGTCCTAGACTAACTTCTTTCTTGATTTTACCTGGGAATTTTTTTCTTTTGTCTCCTCTGTGTGGTACAAAATGGTCAGCTTCCCAATGGTAGATACATTGACCAACAGACATGGATACTGTGGGACCTTCTTGCCATCCAGCTTCTCATGGTCCCTAATATCTGCTTCAACTAGGTGACAATCAGATACTTCAGTCCATACACTAGGAGAAACATAGGTACACAAAGACACAGGCAAAGATGAGAGTAGTACCATGTTTTGGTGGCCACTGACATTGTGCCAGTCAGTGCTTGATAGAAATTAAACTGGACTTGCCAAGAATCTCCTGATGGACTTGGCCTGTGAAGGATGTTCATGCTATCTTTTTTTTCCTGTTTGAATATACAAACTTATAAATATAACTATATATATATATATATATATATAAAATAGAGATGAGAGAGAGAGAGAGAGAGAGAGAAAGCAGTTAGATAGGATCCATTGACTGGTGTTTAGCAGAGAGTAGGAATCAAAGAGCAAAAGAATCTTTAAGACTATCTAGTCCAAGTGTCATTTTACAGATGAGAAAACTGAGACCTAGATAGGAGAAATTGGCTATGTCACAATCACAGAGTTAATTAATAGCCGAATCAACTACAACTTTGGGGCATCATTCTGGGAAAGCTCAAAGACTGGATGCCAGCTAAAATTCCCACTTAAATTTGGTGCACAGTAGAGGTCCTAAGGATAAATCTAATTTCATTCAAGATCTTGGGACTCATAACTTAGATGAAACTGTCTTAGCACTAACAATACTAAAGAAAGAAGAGACAGCTTTCTACTTCTAATGTCCTCCAGTGCTATTACTTAGCACTATTGACTCAAAAAGCATCAGACACCCTGATCTTACTTTCCTCAACCTTTGAGTTGAAAAGGGTGCTAGAAGAAGAAGGCAAAGATGAATGCCTTCCAGACAAGGTGACCAGGAAGGAGAATGGATCTAGCCATCATGTAATTTGAGGCACAGTTAAGAGATAATTTGCAGGAGAGAAGACTGAAGTGGGGATACAATCTCTGGTTGGGTCAATGGGTACAAATTAGAGGGAGTCAGATTTCAGCTCAATGTGGTAGACTGCATCACAGCTACAGTTGTCTGAATGGTTCTGTGTGGCACTAGCACTGTTCTCAACATGGGAAGTTTTCATAAACGGAATAAGCATCTTTTAGGGATATTGTAGAGGGGATTTCTGCAGAGTAGAAGATTGTAGAAAATGACCTCTAAGGTTCTTTCCAAATATGAGATGCTATGATCAAGGTCAGTTAACAGCCATCATTATAAACACAATATTCTACCAGAACAGTTGGCTAGAACCAGTCCATTTTAATACTTTCAGAGATAGTTATTTCCCTTTTAAAGCAAAAATTCCCTTTTCTTAAAAAGAGGGAAATATAAAATGAAAAGTAACTGAAAAGAAAATTTAACTAACAATGACCAAAAAAAAAATCCCCCAAACAAACAAAAAGAAGTGCCTAGGATAAATTTAGGACAGGATAGTTAGTATGCTGTAAAAATTTGAATTTGGACTTGAAGCCTAACTTTGCTAGTTACTACCTGAGTGGCCTTCAGCAAGTTATTTAACTACCCTGAGCATCAATTTCCTCATTTTTAAAATGAGAAGGTTGGACTAGATAGTCTCTGAAATCCCTTCCATATCTAATTCTGATCCTAAGAAGCACTGATATGACTCCCATACAGAATATTTCACCCCTTCCATTTTAGTAGAATCAAATTCTACCAAAATACCTATAGAAAGAATGGAAGAAGTAGGGAGCAGCAATGGTCAGAGGTGCTAGAATGCACTTGATTGGTAAAGAGGGGGTGGAAAGGGAATATCCATTATCAGTCCATTTGTTTGATGGCTCCTTTCTTCTAGACAAAGATGATTCCATGTTGTCCCACTTTATAGTATCCCTTTTCCAGTGGCTAAGAAAGTGAATCCAAAGCTTATAAGTCATATAGGTTCTTAGAAAAGGGAAATTATATAATAGGGTAAAGGGTTGTTGGGTACCTCTTGTGGAATAAGGGCAGCATGGTTGTTCCCAGGATGTAGTAGGCGATGGCAGAACACACCACCATGACTGTGCCCAGGCACAGGGCACGAGTCTCTCCTCGTATCTGTGCTGTCACCAGATTTTTCCCCATCTTGACTGAGAAACAGACCTATCTGGCCACTCCTGGGGTTAGAGAGTCAAACAAGGAAAACCAAGATTAGCAACCTCAATAATAGTATAGGACTTTGGGCTTCTTTAACCTTTCTGCTGCTCAGGCCTCTCATTAAAATTGTAAATTATATTAAACTTACAAGCTTCTTGGACATACTTAGAATATCTGTGCCCATGAAATCGCAGCTCCATGATTTAATACTTGGTGGAATAGAGAATTTAGAACTGGAATGGACTTTAGAAACCATGTAGCCCAACCATTTCATGTTCTAGATGAGGTCCACAGGACATCATTTAAATTAGACAACAGATGTGTATATCTAAAACACACTATACCATCTAAATACATATATACATACACATACCTGTGTTCATATACTTATGCACATGAGAATGTGTTTAAAGGTCTATATATGTGTTCATATGTGTATGTGTGTGAAAATGTGTATATTTAATCTATTGAAGATTAAATTTGCTATAAGACCTTTGGGGATAAGTTATCTAGTATTTTCATAAAACCTTAGATTTCACAAAGTGCTTTATAAACACTATTGCATTTTATCCTCAAAACAACCCTGAGAGATAAGTGTTACTATTAGACTCACTTTGCAGTGAGAAGACTAAGGCAGAAAGAGGACTCTTTGCTCTGGGTCATACAATTAAGCAAATATCTGAGACCAAATTTGAAACTGAGTCTTCCTGACTGAGTCCAGAGCTCCATTCATTGTGCCACCCAGGATTTTCTAATTTTTCAACTCCAAATCCAGTATCCTTTCCATTGAGTCATAGAAGAAAGACATTAATTCATTTACTCCTATTCCTACACTGCCATTGGCTAATTTATTTGATTAACTAGTTATTTCCACCCAGAAACCAGAGTTCTAATGGACCCGAGTAAGTTAATTCTGACAGAGGAGAGGTATTTGGAAAAGTCAAGAAGCAAGAACAAGAGGCAGTGGTTGATTATGGGAAGGGCAGCAGAGTTAGAGGGAGAGGTGGATGGTAAGACAGCCAGGGATCAGCATGAGGTCAATAGAGTGAATGTGGAAGGAGCTGAAATGGAAAAGAGAAAGTCTGAAATGGGGAATGGATTTTAATGCAAGATTTTAAAGATATTTAGCATCTTTGAGATTCTCTTCAGATAGAGGAGTTTGTTAAATAATTGAAATTGAGCACTTAAAATAGGAACAGCTTCAAGTATAAGCTCTGCTTCCAAGTTTTACCTTAGGAGTTCTACTGGAAAGGGGTAAAGGGGTCATTTAACCTCCCAGGGTTTTGGATTCCTCATCTGTAAAATGACAGGCTTGGTCTTGATGTCTGGATCCATGATCTTGTTCATGGAATAGATAGGAAACAGTCTAAATTGGAAGGACTCTGTGCAACTGAATACTCAGGTCTTGTTTTAATATCTAAGGAATTCGTCCTCTTTAATGATGTGGGTAGGAAATTTTGACAGAACCATACATGGCTGATCCCAGTAGAATGTAACTTCCTCCAAGGCAGGGATTATCTTTTTCTCAGTAGTAGGTCCATAATATAAATCCATTTCCCCCCATTGAACTGGAATCACTATTTCATTACTTCCTCTGTTTTAAAGATAACATTTAGCCCAAAGGAGAAGGGACAACAACGATAAGGTAGTTTTTTTTTCTACAACTTCTATAGCAACAGATACCACAGAGCTTGGGGAGAGGATAGGTCAGCAAAGAGATGGTCAGCAAAAGGCAAGACCTTTTCAAAAACCCAAAAGAAAGTTGAATTAATTTAAATTGCAGCAAGAAAGATTATGATTAGACATCAAGAAGAACTCTCCTTGAGTACAAATGCAGATTCAGACACTTAATAGCTATAGGATTCTTGACAGGTCATTAACTTCTGTCTACCTTGGATTCTTCATCCCTAAATAGGAAACCCCTACCGGGGTACCGTGAGGATAAAATGAGATATTTGTAAAGTATTTGTAAACTTTAAAGTGTATACATATATGTATATGTATATATACTTTAAATTTGACAAATATATATATAAACATATATATCTATATATACACAGAGAAAGATGTTAGCTATCCTTATTATAATAATTTAGATGGATGGAATTTAAAGTCTCCCTCTTCTATTAATTCATTAGCAACCATTCATTAATATTTCCCAATGAAAAGACTTTAAAGAATTTAAATCAAAGGACTCTAGTTCTGCTACTTCTTACCTCTAAAATTTTGGCAATTTATAAAAGCACCCTAGCTTCTGGAGAAACAAAATGGTAATAACACTTTAATAATAACAATGCTAACACTTTAAGAATTCCTGTTTGAGCTGTATGATTCTGGACAAGTCACTTAACCCCCATTGTCTAGCCCTTATCACTCTTCTGTCTTAAAACCAAAACACAGCATTAATTCTAAGACAGAAGGTAAGGGTTTAAAAATTTAAAGAAGAAAGAATTCTTAAAAAAAAAATACATGATCTTGTTGTGGGGCCTCCCTTTTCCAAAGAAGACAGCAACCCCACTGTAATGAGTTGACGTACGGCCAAAATAAAAATCCCTTTTCCTGGCAGACAACGATATGGTGATGGACCTCTCTACACTGAGCAAGGATGATGTATTGCCAGTCACTGAGCCCCTCCAAGGAGTCTTCTCAGCATGGGACAGAGCTTGTGTTTGATCTGGCATAGCCTGTAAACACTTACTGGCTATGTGACCCTGGACAAGTCACTTAATGTCTTCCTGCCTCAGTTTCCTCATCTATAAAACAGGCATAAAAGTAACACCTACCTACCAAGGCTGTTGTGAAGATACAAGACAGTATTTGTAAATAGAAAAATAAAAATCTCAATAAGATAGCCCAGGGTCACCTCAAGTTTTATGAGGTCTCATGGTAGAGCTGGAAGGAAGGAATCTTAAAGAAATTCACTTCTCTTTATATAGAATTTTACAAAGGGCTTGTTTGCACAACATCATTTCACTGGAGTCAACTTACCTGAAAAGATGTTCACCTCCAGGGAGAGGAGGAATGAGGTAAGCAAGCTGTAGCCTCCTGGGCTAATCAGCTTTCAGCTCTTCACTTCCATGTAAATGGTGCCTACTTAGACCAGGCAGCAGAAGCAACTCTTCTTGCTACTTTTTACACAGGTGATTGATGGGTTTCTAAACACATCAACCACTGTGGTTAACCAAATTGTAGGCTCTTTTCTTTTGCCAGCTGGGGGAGGCAGGTTAAAAAAGGCCAAGACTTCAGGAAAAGAAATACATTTGATTCACAGAGAATATCCTAATCTAAGAGCTGCAGTGATGTGGCATCCTTCCATTGAGTCAGGGGAAATGACAGCTGAGGCCTAGGGTGGAATTCTAAAGGCATTAAGCAGGATCTGTAATTGTCTTTTCATACAGAGGGGTTATTGGAACCGGCTGAGATTGTGCATTAGTAGCAACTGCCTTCAAAAGGGAAGAGGTCTTATACAAGTATGACCACCCTCTTCCTCACTTGAAGTCTTTGCAGGATTGAATTGAAGCAAGAGACAATGTGGTTAAATAAGGAGAAAATTTTCCCAGCTGGGGGAATTAGTTTCACTCTGGGAAAATTAGTGTCTGGTGATATGTCTAAAGTCTCCCTCTGTCATTCATTTAACAGCAACCATTCATTCAAAGGATATAGTAGAGAGATCCCTGGAAGTTGGAGGACCTTGGTCCAGACCTGGTTCTCTTTACTACCTGTATGATGTTGGGCAGTCAGTCACTTAACCTCCCTGGGCCTCAGTTTCTTCATCTGTAGTTAGACTAGATTATCTCATTTCTAAATCTAAAGCTGTGATTCTACTATTTATGAAGCATTATGGCAGGTAAAGGAAGAGATACAATGAAAGTTAAGGCATAGTTTTTCCCTTCATAGAATTTATAAGCTGAGGGAGATTATATATATATATATATATATACAATAACAAATATTCAGTGCAATATAAAAGTGTACAAGAACTGTCACACAGAATTCAGTAATAATATCATGAGTACAAGATGCATTGAGGTTCAAGAGAGAAGGGGCATTTCTGAGTGGGGAGGCCGGCATCAAAAAAACCCTTCCAGAAGGAAGTGGCATTTGAAAGACAAATAGGTTCTTTTCTTGCATTCCTTCACTGTTTGGGGTAGGGCTGGTACAAATTTGTTAGTAGCCAGAGACAAGAGTAGCAAGATTTCCCTGGGACCCCGGCAGCTCGAGGATGGGTGCCCACCTCCGTGATCTTATATTCGGATTGGTCAGACTCCCTTGGACTAATAACCCAGGGTGAGAACAGGGGCCAGGGTAAACAAAAAGGCAGGAAGGAGGAAACCTCTGACTTCCCATAACAATATCTTCCCGATAAGCATTATTAATTCCCCTTCTGAAGGGTCTATCTTTTCTCCCAGGGATGCTGGCCATTCTGAGCTCTGGGAGAGCCTGGACCCCTGCCCAACCACCCAAGGGGCAGGGGAGTGAGCGATCCGAGGGAGACATCCTCCCCCTAAGCCCCACATCACCCCCTATCCCCAGACGGCAAATATGGTTGTAACTACTCTTAAATCACTCAGCCATCACAGCCTCGGGATACGTGGTTCAGATAGGAAATCTCTTTGTTTTAACACTGTCCTCCCCACCCATCCACATCTGATGCCTTCTACCCAGTCTACCCATTTCCACAGATTCTGCCTCCTACCTCCACAAAGTCCCGCAAATAGCCCAGCAGAAACAATTTTGTGAGACGGGCTCTAGAAAGTGCTCTGAGAGGTACTCACCGTCTCCGCTGGCTCCTGAATTTAAGTCCTCACCTTCAAGAAAAACTTCTTTTTCGGAAGGCCGGTGGAGCCAGGAAGTTATCCATTCCCCCACCCCCACGTCTGCCCCAAGGAAGCAGCCTGAGTTACAGCAGGAAGCTTTGTTTTACAGGGCTCCTCCAGCGGTGGCTGGCCCTGTGCTCCCCATCCCTGGAGCAGTCTCTGTGCCCAAACATGGTAAGGTATGAGACCCAGCATCCTCCTGGGACATAGACTTCAGGAGAGCAGGTACCCACAGAGGGGAGACCAAATAATGCCTCTGAGTATGTTTTTTTTTAATTTTCTAAAATCTAGGGAGGGAATCCAAACTGATTTTTTTCTTTTAAGTTGATGGGGAGAGAGAAGAAATGAAGCTATGCTGTTCTATTCCTCTGGAGGGAAGAGGGAATATGGGTGCTCAGTTTACTTTGAAATACATGCTCTTATTCATTTATCTTTGGGACAAAATGGGCAGGAATCCAGAGGGAAGAAATTACAGGAACAGAATCTAATATTTGGGGGCTGCTTGGAGGCACTATCCTAGCAATCTGGAGTTAGGAATGGATAGTTTCTGCCTGTGGGGATGCTCCCTGCCCTTTGGAATACCAGTGAAGTGACAAAAGTCACTGGAAGCAGATATAGCCTCTAACCCTCTCAGAGGATCATGGACAGCTACAAATAGCCATAATCAATCAATATTTATTAAGTACCTACTATGTGCCAGGCACTATACAATAGGTATAGGAGATATAAGTACAAAGAATGAAACAATTCCTATGTAGGTGTATCTCAGATGCTATAAAAGTAAGTTGGAGTTGGAGTAGGGCATGAGTGTGAAGACTGATCAGTAAGAGTTGTTGTATAAGGGTAGTAATGTGGCTCAGTGGATTGAGAGTCAGGTCTAGAGATGGAAAGTCCTGGGTTCAAATCTAGCCTCAGACACTTTCTAGCTGTGTCTGGGCAAGTCACTTAACCATATTTCCTGGCCTTTACTATTGATTCAAAGATAGAAAGTCAGGATTTTTAAAAAAATATTTTAAATAAATAAACAACAGTGTAGTATAGCAGGAAAAGTGTTTTAATTAGAGTCAGAAAACTTGATTTCATACCTGTCTGCTCCTTTCTGAGTATTGATTTCCTTTAAAATCTTTATGTAGAGAGGAGTTTGGGATTAATAATATTCGCATTATCATCCTCCTGAGGAATGTGTAAACTTTAAAGCACTATAACTGGAGGAGTTAGCAAACATGATGGATGACAGATAAAGGACCAAAAGGCATCTCAAACTAGAAAGAATATAGTGAAATGCAACATAAAAGGGATGAATGTAAAGTCTTACATTTGGTTTCTAAAGGTCAGTTTCACAAGTACAAAGTAGGAGGGGAGAAGCTAGCCAACATGGCATTAGAAAAAAAATTGGTAGAGAAGACAGGATTGTTGAATTATAAACTCAGTGAGATAATTGTGTCCATAATGCTATACAGTTAGTTAGACAATTTATAAAGCTTGACCATTAGTACATATATCTTGGACACAATGAAGGAATTTAAAAGGATTTATTTAGCACTTACTACATGCCAGGCATTGTAAACTGGAAAAACAAATAGAAATGACAGGTATAGTGAGTGAGGCCTTCTTAAAACAAAAAACAGTCATTTAAGTAAGTATATCCTGGGGAATAGCTAAACAAATTGTGGTACATGAATGTAATGGAATCTTACTGTGCTATAAGAAATTATGTGTGTGATGAAAACAAAGATGCATGGAAAGTTCTTTACAAATCAATGCAGAGGGAAGTAAGCAGAACTTAGAAAACAGAATATCTAGTAACTCTAATGATGTAAATGGAAAGAGTGGTTACACATCAAAACTGAAATTAAATCTAACTAAATTATAAAGATCAAGCAAGACCCAAATGAAGAGATATGAGAAGACAGACCCAACCTAGCCTTTCATGGAGATAGGAAGTACACAGGTGTGATACATTTTCTAACTTGTTCAATATATTTATCAGTTGTACTGATTCCTTTTCCTCTTTAAAAAAATCCCATTTATTCTATGGGATAGCTCCTTGAGAGGAGGGAGAGGAAGTTATAACTGGAATAACTATGATGATGTGAGAAACAGAAGTTGTCCATAAAAGCTCTTTTAAAAATAAACAAACAAAAAAATAAACAAACAAGCAAATAAATAAATGAATGAATGAATAAATAAATGCCAATATTCTTCTGGCACTCCTGTAGAGTTAGGGGTTGGTGTCATGGAGCACACAGTCTCTGTAGTCTTTCTCTCTCTTTGAATCCTTCCAAAAATCAACAGACATGTGATGGGCCTGAGGAGGTTGCAGCACAGTATTTGTAGGGCAAAGAAAAAAGAAAAAGATGGGCCTTTTATGTAATGACAGAAAATAACACATAGATGGGTTGTGTACTCTATTGGTATCCACGCCATAACAAAAAATCAAGAGGAAAGTTGCCCAGGAGATTGGGTAGATTACCAATGGAGGATTTTCAGAATAACCAAGACAAAAGTTGTACAGGATGGTTAGGCATGGATGGACTGCAACCGACATTATAAGAGGGAAGCTCTACACTATTGAGTTGAACCATTGCAATCTAGAAGTAACAGGAGATAGGTCATAGACTAGGGAGGAAGGTGAGGGCCCACTGCCATAGACATTAGTTAGACTATATTTGGAGTATTGAATTAATTTCAGTAATAGAATTATTATTAATAATAATAATAATAGTATTTTACTTTTAAACCCTTAACTTCCATCTTGGAATCAATACTGTGTGTTGATTCCAAGGCAGAAGAGCAGTAAGGGCTAGGCAATGGGGGTCAAGTGACTTGTCCAGGGTCATAGAGCTAGGAAGGACATTCTGTCTCTAGGCCTGGCTTTTTAAGCACCTAGCTGTCCCAAGTAATAGTTTTAAAATAGTATTTCACTTCAAGTGACCACATTATAGAAAAGGTGTTGTAAGACATTCAGAGGAGGTCAGTCAACATGACAGAGTTCTTTAAGATGGGGCACATTAGTAACTAAAGGAACTGGAAGAGTTTAATCTGGACAGGAGAAAATTTAGCTTTTAAAGGGGCATGACAATAATCCTTGAATATTTGAAGTTTTATCAGGAAAATGACAGCTTGTGATTCTGTGATTCTAATTTCATGACAAGACAGTTTTAGAGTTCACTCTCTGGATTCTGCCACCAGTATTGGTTTGCTTTTTTCCTCTACCCCTGAGACCTCCTTCTCTCATTGATGAATTTCTTTCAGAAATTTTGTTTTGATGAAGAGTCCAAACTATACTTCATTCTCTGGACTTCACCACCATACTGGGCCTGGTACCTTCCCCACTCACCCCCAACCTTCACCTCCCTTTTGTATATTGTCTTCCCTTTCTAGAATGTAAGCTCCCTGAGGGCAGGGAATGTCTTTAGTTTTGCTTGCACTTGTATCCCATGCTTAGCACATAGTAATCACTTAATAAGTACTTGTTGACTTTTTAAAAATTAACTTTTCCCCAGATTATGTAGATATTGTTTTTAATAATATTTTATGACATTTTGTAATCCATATTTTCTCTTTTCCTCTCAGTCCTCACCAAGATCACAGATAATATCATATAAGTTGTACAAATGTCATCATACAATATATACTCACATGTTCATAATGTTGTAAAAGAAGACACATACCACATTAGAGAAAAATTCATGGAAGAAATAGAGAGAAGAATGGTATGCATCAATCTGAATTTAGATTGTCAGTTTCTTCTATGTTAGCCTTTTTTATCATGAATTCCCTGGAGTAGTCCTGAACTTGACTTCCTTGGAAGGTTGGATCCTTCCCATTAGTCTCCTTTCCTAACCACTCTTAACAGAAATCCTGGTGCTTTTGCTACAGGCCACCTGAAATGGTCCAGTAGGGAATCAGAGACCAAGTATCTTGGCTTAATGAGCAAGTTCCTTTCATTCCTCCAACATCTTCAGAGTCAGTGAGCTGTGAAATGAGAATGGTTGTTAATTCTCCCTGACACTCTCTACAGTGATTTGTTCTTGCTCCCATCCTTTTTTAATTGAAACATATTAACAGGAGACTAAACTGCCTGTTTATTGGACATCACAGTAAAATGGTGAAGCTGTTTTCAATCTGTTCTTGGCTGCTGCAATTACTTTGTCAAGCTTACCTCCAATGGAAGATCAGGCTAGGTATGTACACTGGGATTGCTTCTTGCTGATTTGTTTACTGAAATGGAATAAAAAATGTCACAGACCTAGAAAAGATTCTGAGAAGGACTGCTATATGAGGACCCACTGAAATAGTACAAGGGATGGCAGAGATACCAATGTTAACTGGCCAACTGTTTGGGAATGAGATATATGTGTGTGTGGCTGGATAAAGGGAGTAAAAGGAGGGAAACATGGCTAATGAGCTATCTAGAATATAGTAATCCTGCTTTGTCCGGAGTCTAGCTTTTACCTAGGACTTTTTTTGGGAAATTGAAATCAGTGGTAAGTGACCTACAGTACATCTGGGACTGACCCTTCTTAACAAAGATGATGCAAACTCTATTTTGTGATATTCTTTTTATATCACTTTATATGTTTATTTCTCAGATTCAGGCATAGTCATAGTCATCTAGTAATAGCCATCTTCCATATCTGCCTTAACAGTCAGGGCTGCTGCTGCAGCAGCAAAATCAAAATAAATTGTAATCAAAACCCAAAGGATGATCTTCTTTTAAAAAGGAAGAAATGCCAGAGACTTAATCAGTCAATTGTCAAACACTGGGTAGGCATTTTCTATCTACCAGACACTGTGCTGTGTATTAGAGATTCAGGATATCTTGTCTCCCCCTCAGAATAACAGTAAAAGCACCATAGAATTTCCCAAAGTAAACTCATCCTTATTTCCTCCTCTTCAGTTCTGCCCCAACTTATCATCCATTTGCATTGTCCATCCAAGATATTTTTGTTGATGGACCAATTCTATGGATTGTCTATTGCATTATTGTAATATATAACATGGCATGCTATTGCAAAAAAGTCACCTCAGGTGATCTAGGATCACCTAGAACAGAGAAGGGCAACCTTTTGGAGATGGAGTGCCAGGCCCCCCTCCACCCCAGCATAAGTGCCATGCCCATGCCCCCCATTCTGTGCCCCTCTTCCCACTGAGGCACTGAGGGCCAGGCTAACACTGCTTCCCCCCTTACTCCACCCAGAGGAAGGAGGAAGCACTCCCATCAGACTGCTGGACAGGGGGGCAGGTGATGTAGTCAGGCTTGGGGAGAGGGATAGGTGAGGGGTGCAAGCACTCTGCTTCCTTCTTGTTATGTGAGCTATGATCCCCTCAAACCTAGCTCCTCTCCAAAGTGGAAATTGAGGGGACCTTGAAAATTTCAAAGTACACCCCCTTTAGCCAGTATTCAAGGAACCAGAAGCAATTTCAAATGCTTTATTGAGAGAGAGAAAAAGGTGGCCAGAAAAAAAGTCCCAGTTTACAGGAAAACCCCTTATTATAGGAAAATATAACCCTCAGGTTAAATGATATCATCCTGACACATTCACCCCTTCACTTCCAGCCTTCCTGAAGTGGGTATCCTCCAAATGAACCTTTTTAGCAAATGGTCAAGGGTTGAAGTCAGGTTTTAATCTAGATGGAGGGCTGACTGGGCGATAATAGTGACTTGACCTCTGACAAGTCACTATTTTTTCCCTCAGGCAAGGGACTCCTTTAAATGCAAATTGAACAGACTAAAGCAGCCAGGGGTTGCCAATGAAAGAAACTAGGGAAGGGGGTTATAGAAGAGAAAAGAGGCTATTAGCCTAGACTCAGGTTCATAAAACTTAGTCCTAAATCACAGGACTTCAGTTTTGAGTATTTTTAAAGTATAAACTCAAAAGATATCCTCAAATCCCCATAATACTTTTTGTAAAGACATTGGTTGCTTCTGATAGTAAAGACATTAATAGTTTCTCTCTCACTCAGGCCAAAGGTAATTAAGAGGCCATTGTGTTCTGAAGGAGGTGGGGGCAATCTTGTCCAGCAAGGGATGCTTTCTTAAAGAGACCTGCTTACTAACTCCTACTGGGGAGAGGGGGAGGGGAGCAGCCCAGCCACTCCCTCTGGCTTTCTAGTTAGGAACTCTGGCTGTGCTGCAAGGACCAGTGAGCTGGAGCCTTGGGGCACTGGGTCCTTGGCATGCATACCCACAGAGAGATCTCTGTGTGCCATCTCTGGCTCACATGCCATAGGTTTGCCATCACAGACCTAGGATAATTAGTGGAATGGGTACTAGATTTGTGATTTATAGTTAAAAGGAAATCTATGGTGAGGGATCCCTTTACCAGTATGGGTCTCTACTTTCTCTACAACTGGAAATCTTAAGAGTTGCTTAGAGCACTAAGAGGTTTTGTCACTCACCTAGTGTCACACTGCCAAGTTATATCGGAAGTGGAACTTGAAGCCAGTTCTCTGTCCATATATGTATGTATATATTTATATACATATTTATGTGTTTATATGTATGCATTTATATACATATATATGCATTTAGAGAGTTAATTATGTAGAGTTAGAAGAGAACCTTATGCTTCTACTAATCTCAACTCATTCATTTATTTGTAATTTTTCAATGTATTCATTTATTTGCCTGCCTTCCACATGAAAACTCCCAGGTAACTCTCCCTCCTTTCCTTCCACACTCTAGAGAAGGCACTACTTGGCAAAAAGCCATATGTGTACATAAAACCATGTCCTGCTCACCTCCATCCACCAGTTCCCTCTCTGGAGGTGGGCACACATACAAGTCACCCCCCACCCCCAGACAATACCTCTGCTATTCTGGCTCTACCCATTACACCTCTCACAACCTCATATATGTCCTGCATTCCCTCAAAATCTACCTACTTGTTACTTCAACTGTAAGTCACAACCCACTCAGCCACTCCCCAACTGATGGTCGTCCCCACCACTTCCGGGCCCCATTTTATTCATTTTGCAACTTTGAACTATGGTCAGGACCAACACTGGAATCCAGAGCCTCAGAGCAATGTTCTTTCCAATTCATCATACCTCTCATTTGGATTGTTCTTTTCCCTAAGCAGATTCACTTGTACTTGATACATTTAAATTTACAAGACAACTTATCTCTGATGCCAAGACTTTGGAAGGATCCCAAAGGGAGATATTCATTGTTTCACCCAGCTGCTTTCTCTACTTCCCTTCAGGTGTCCCCAAAAGTTACATTCTGCAAGGAATTTAAAAAGATAAACAATGACAGAGAGAAGCTTTTTAATTCCTTCTGTTACACATTAATGAAAATGTATGTTTGTCATCCATAAATAATAAGATTGATTTTACATTGCTGGGAGGTCTAAATTGGCTTTCAGGATAAAACTCCATTATTTGCTTCACTAGCTACTTCTTTGGAGTTAACAAGATTGCTTTGAACTCTGCCTTCACCATGAGGAGGATTAATCACCCACAGTGAGGCATTCTTCAAGTAGAGAGGTGTAGAGACCTTCCCTGGAAAGGTACAGGGATAGAGGATGTTGGCACAAATGGGAGAGAGGGGAAGAGTTTCCTGTTCAGAGCTATAGCTATAGATTGTTGCACCAGGAGCATGTATTAAAAGGCACTCCTAAGGCTATTATTTAAACTTTGAAAACATGTACATATGGACCTTTTTGCTCTTTCTTTAACCTCCTTGAGGTCTCTACCTAGTTGTGATATTGGTGGGTCAGAGGGTATATACAGTTTGATGACTTCTTAAATATTAAACTAAATTGTCTTCCAGAATGGTTCAATCAAACCACAGTTCTACTAACTATGTTTTATTGGAGGCAGTCTTCTCACAGTTTCTCTTATATGTGCCATTCCTTTTTTTTCTTTTTTATCTTCTTTGCCAATTATTACAATGGGTTTAAGTAAAAACTCAAGAGTTGTTTTAATTTCTGTTCTCTTATCAACATGGAATCTAGAAACCCCAAACTTTTGGTCTTGTAATATCTGATGAACCCCAAATTTTAGGACTCTTATAAGTTGGAGACCCCAAAGCTTGTCCTTGTTCCCTGTTCCTGTGAGAATCCACCCTGAAGGGAATCTCAGTCTAGCAGTTTTAGACTGAATAAAGGACCCGAAGGTAAAGACAATCCTTATCAGTTGGGGCCAAACCCAAGCTAAGTGACTCTTTAGCACAGTAGGCAGTGCTTCCCTCTCATAAGCTGAAGGTCCCGAGTTTGATCATCGAAAGGAGGGTGTAATGCAGTGGGAGAGGCTTCTGGAGACAAGAAAAGTCACTTGGTTTGGGCTTAGCCTCCACCTCAAGTGGATTGTCTTTACCTCAGGGTCCATTATTCAATCTGAAACTTTTAGCCTGAGATTCCCTACAGGGTGGATTCTCATGGTAACAGGGAATAAGTACAAACTTTGGGGTCTCCAACTTAACAAGCTAGTCCTAAAACTTGGGGTTCATCAGGTCTTATTAGGCTACAAATTTGGGGTTTCTAGATTCCAGGTTGACATTCTTATTATTAGTAATTTTGAATATTCTCTTAATACAATTGTTGGTAGTTTATGTCTCTTCTTTTAAAAGTTGCCCATTTGTATTAGTTGTTGTTTAGTCATTTTAGTTGTAACAAACGCCATTTGGGGTTTTCTCTGCAGAGGTGCTATAATTGTTTGCCATTTCTTCTCTAACTAATTTTGTAAATGAGGAAGCAAAGCTAAATGACTTGCCAAGGGTCACACAGTTAGTAACAGGCCAGAGTTGAACTGGGGTCATTCTGAAACTGATCCCAGCACTCTATTTACTGCAGGATCTACCTGCCAAAATTCATATTCAACTACATAGCAAATGTGTGATGGTTCTTGTTCTTATATGTTCGTATGAAATTTTTATGTAGCTTTAGTATGAATTCTTTATCAGATATATTTTCTATATTTATTTTCCATCTTATTTTCATGTGACTAGCTGCATTAAAAAAGTTCCATTGTATGCAATAAAAATTGTTCATTTATCTTCTATGATTGTCTCTAGTCTTTATTTTGTTAAGAATATCTCCCTCTCTCACCAACCATAACTGTGTGTGATATCTACTTCTATTTACTTCTTAAAAAAAACAAAACTCTTACCTTGTGTCTTAGAATCAATACTATGTATTGCTTCCAAGACATGAGTGGTAAGACATGGCAATGGGGGTTAAGTGACTTGCCCAGGGTCACACAGCTAGGAAGTGTGTGAGGCTAGATTTGAATATAGAAACTCCTGTCTCTAGGCCTGGCACTCTATCCACTTAGCAGCCCAAGCTGACCCTATTTACTTCTAGTTTATGAACTAATCTTTTTGTTTTTAACACCCTGTAATGGTAAACACTTAGTCAACAATAATCATTTTTTAAGTTCCTTCTCTACAACAACACTGGGAATTCAAAGACATATTCAAACAAATGTTGGTCTAAAGTTACTATTTTTTTTTCCAAATTGCTTTCTTTGAATCTAGTTAGGTTTTTGTTAATGTTGTTTTGTTTTTCTGAGAGATTAATTAGCCAATCATACAATTTTTGGGAATATTAAGTACTAGGTTACTATTGTCTAGGTTTTGTTTATCTAATTTGTTCTACTGATCAACTTTTCCATTCATTTTACCACTACCAAATAATTTTTGATGATTACTTCTTTCATTTTATAATATTAGGCCCCCTTCATTCTTACTTTTTTCATTATTTTCCTCAAAATTATTATCCTTTTGTTCCTTAAGATGAATTTTAATATTTTATTTAGTTCTATATAGTAATCCCTTAGTATATAGATTGGTATGGCCCTAAAGCTAAAGATCAGTGTCAGAGCATTGTTATTTTTTATTATATTGGCATAGTCCAGGGGCAGCTAGGTGGTTCTATGGATAGAGAGCTAGACCTGCAGACAGGAGGTCTTAGGTTTAACTCTGGCCTCAGACTTCCTAGTTGTGTGACCTTGCACTGTCACTGAACCCCGAATGCCTAGCCCTTATTGTTCTTCTGACTTGGAACCAATATTTAGTGTCACTTTTAAGACAGAAAGTCAGGTTTTGCTTTTTAAAATTAACTTGCCCAAGGTCATAATCCATACATGAACAATAGATTTCTTTCCAATTAATTAATTCTTCTTTTATTTTTTTGACAGTTTTTATTTTTATAGAACATTCATTTTTAAAGTAGCTCTTTCCTCTTCCCTACTCGGAAAGTTATGGATGGAATAAAGATTTTTTAAATCTTTTTTTAAAAACACAATTCAGCAAAACTAGCAAATATTCTACTCTCTTAATATATATATAGTATTCCCTATACATTGCCCCTTTACCTCTGCAGTGGAGGAAAGTTGATGCATTTTTACAATCCTTTTCCAAAACCATGCTTGGTTATTCTAATTACATGGACTTTATACTTGTTTTATTATTCTTTCCATTTCCATTGTCCTCATTACTGCACATATTGAATTTCTGGTTCCACTTACTTTACTCTCCATCAGTTCTTTCCATGCTAATCTGAATTTTTCATATTCATTGTTTCTTATAGTACAATATTACTTTATTTCATTCATGTGCCACGATTTGTTTAACCATTCTCCAGCTGATGCTTATTTACTTTATTTCTAGTTCTTTACCAGCATAAAATGTACTTCTTTGAATATTCTGGTCGGTGTGGAACATTATTTCTCTCTTTAACCACCATGGTTTGTTTAGCATATGCCTAGCCCAGTGAAACTCCAGGTCAAAAGAGATTGAGGTTCTTGTCACTTTTCTCCCACATAATTTCAAAATATTATTCCAGAAAGACTGGAATTTTCAGCCTGACAAATAGTGTACTACCACACCATCTTCTCTTATTTGAGTTTTGAGATTGTATTCATACTATCTAGGTGGATAGGAAGCTAGGTGGAGAGTGCTAGACTTGAAATCAGGAAGATATGACTTTGAATCCAGGTTCAGACCCTTTTAAGCTGTATGACTTTGGAGGAATCATTAATCTTTTACCATAGTTTCTTTATCTGTAAAAAGGGGGGGGTGATAATAGCATTTTTCCTCCAGAGTTGTGAGAATAAAATGGATAACATTTATAAAAATTTTGTTAATATTTTATAAACTTAAAGCACAATATAAATGCTATTATGATGGTGGAGGTAGTGAAAATGGTATGATGATGTCCTCAGTGCATCTTGGTAGGTTGACTCCTGGATATTTTATACTTTCTGTAGTTATTTTGAATGTATTTTTGTTTTCTATCTCCTCCCAAGTTTGAGAGTAATATGCCAAAAGGATTATGTGTTTTGGTTTTATATACAATCGATACTTTTGCTTTACCCTGATCTTATTGGAAAAGATTCTAACATTTATCCATTACAAATAAGTGCTACTTCTTGGTTTAGATAGATATTATTTATCATATTAAGAAAATGTTCATTGATTCCTATTCTTTTAATGTTTGCAACATAAATTAGTGTTGTATCTTGTCAAAGACATTTTCTATATCTATTCATATAGCTAAATGTGTTTCTATTGTTTTGTTGTTGTTAACTTGGTTTATTATCCATATAGCTTTCTTAATATTAGCCATCCCTAAAATCTAGGTATAAGTCCAACCTAATGATAATAATCTTGGCTAATATTTCATTCAATATTTTCACATCAATATTCATCAATGATATCAGTCTTGGTATATATACATCAGGTAAATTCAGGTAGAAAAAGAAGATGTACTGTTCATAAGAAGTGGCAGAAAATATATAATGTTGAATGAACAATCACAAAGTATTAGAAGAATTGGAGCAATTATAGTTTAAAAAAATGAACATGAAGCAAACAGGTCTTAAATGAAGAGATGGACTGAGTTCTTTATCAGACCCAAATTGATGAGATTAAAGATCTATCAAAACTGTGAGTTAAACATTAAACCAGTCATTATAGGTCATAAAATAAATTAGTTTGTTTCTGTTGTGCTATTTGCAGAGGATAAATGATATGTCACCATTAAAGATTAAGGAGTCAATTTCCTGATGGGTGTTTTCAAATAAAAGCATGAATTACTTCCTTTGTACATCAAATACCTCAGGAGCATGAATAGAAATTTAGCTTACTTACATAATTATTGCATGCCTCAATCTCCCTGCTCCTTTTGACCAAAATGAAAGTCATATTTCCAATGTCAGTCTTCTAGGATTTTTTTAAATAAACTATATTACCAGAATCTAGCTAGTGTTTTCATCATCTCCTTCAAAACTATAGAGAATTGTACATCTTTTCTAATCTGCAATACTGCAATTTTATAATCTTCTATCCATTGTCAAAGAATTAACAAATGGTGACTAGTTATTAGATGGGCCATTTGGTAAGGAAAACTATTATATTGTTGAAGTTACTAGAAAGAAGTATATTATTTGAGGATGAAAGATTATATTTGTGAGATGTTGAAATTATTGTTTGTGGGAGTAATTTATTAGAGTGGAAAAATTTAAATAGCCATCCCTTGCAATATTTCATTTGTGTATAGTCTCTGGGACTTTCAAGGATATGAGCTGAATATGACACTTTTCAATTATTAGAAAATTGTCACTAGGTATTAAAGATGTCTTTTTCATCACATTGCCCTGTGAATGTGTTAATTCTATGCTATTATGTGAATACCTTTTCTGTGTTTTAATTCCTTCTGCTTTCCATATTTGGCTCTGGGAACAATAATTAAACCAATACTACTACCATTCCTCTGATAAGGATGAGTCAGTCAATTAATGATGGTTCCACTCACTATTCCTGTCATTGCCCATGCCAAGACACCTCTCCTTGATCAACATTTTCCTAATATATATGGCTTTTCCCATTAGTATATAGTCTCCTAGAGGATATAAACTGTTTTTCTTGCTGTATTCATAGCCCTAGATCTTAGCACAGTATCTGACATCTAATTAATGCTTAGTAACTCCTCTTCCTTCCTTCCTTTGTTCCATTGTTCCTTGTTCCTTCCTTCTTTTTCCTTCCTTCCTTTCCTCCATTCCTCCATTCCTCCTTCCTTCCTTCCTTCCTTCCTTCCTTCCTTCCTTCCTTCCTTCCTTCCTTCCTTCCTTCCTTCCTTCCTTCCTTTCTTCTTCCTTTCTTTCTTTCTTTCTTTCTTTCTTTCTTTCTTTCTTTCTTTCTTTCTTTCTTTCTTTCTTTCTTTCTTTCTTTCTTTCTTTCTTTCTTTCTTTCTTTCTTTCTTTCTTTCTTTCTTTCTTTCTTTCTTTCTTTCTTTCTTTCTTTCTTTCTTTCTTTCTCTCTCTTTCTTTCTTTCTTTCTTTCTTTCTTTCTTTCTTTCTTTCTTTCTTTCTTTCTTTCTTTCTTTCTTTCTTTCTTTCTTTCTTTCTTTCCTTCTTTCCTTCTTTCCTTCTTTCCTTTCTTTCTTTCTTTCTTTCTTTCTTTCTTTCTTTCTTTCTTTCTTTCTTTCTTTCTTTCTTTCTTTCTTTCTTTCTTTCTTTCTTTCTTTCTTTCTTTCTTTCTTTCTTTCTTCCTTCCTTTCTTTCTTTCTTTCCTTCTCTCTTTCTCTCTTTCTCTCTTTCTCTCTTTCTTTCTCTCTTTCTCTTTCCTTTCTCATAGCATCTATGAAGCAAAGGAGATCTCTGGTAATGAGTTAGAGAGAAGTGTGAAGCTGAAAGCAGGGTCCCCCAAAACAGGAAAAATTTCCAGATGGGATCAAATTCTGTTGGGATAACCTAGGGAAATTTGATTTCTTTGGAGAAGGTAGAGTATGGGAGTAGTCTGAGGGGAAAAGAGGTTAATTTCCTTTTAAAATCCTCTTCCCTCTTCAGTCTACAAACGAGTCACAAAGTCCCTCAGTATGAAATTCTCCATTGATAAACAAAAAAAGAATATGAGTGACCTAGTATATGTTTATTTCTAGAGGAGTGCATTTTTACTTAAGAGGGAAGGGGTGGAAGAAAAGTATCTTTTTCTATAAACATTGTTTCTCCCAGGAGATACCAAGTTCTGAAGCCAAGGATGCCAGAACAAATCCCTGAGTTCTCATGAACATTTGGTTAAATTTTATCAGAGTAAGTCCTTTTCCTTATCCAAATTATTGACTGCAGTGAGATGGTATATTGATGAGGGAGTAGCAGGTTTCTGTAGTTAAAGTCTTGCAGAACCTAAAATTATAGTCTAAAATATAACCATTTTAAATAATTCCTTCTTAAGCTTACTGTGGGCACTTGGTCTTCACTGACTGCAATAAGAAGTGAAAGAAGAGTCTTATCCTTTACTACTTTTAATCCTGAATACCAATATCTTCCTAACAGGAATCATTCTCTTGATACTCATCTGCTTTTTCCGCAGTTCCAATCACTGACCCTTCTTCCGGCAATACTCTGTTCATCAGTTGGTTGGTTGGCCTTCCTGCTTGAAGAGGACCAAAATGACATAATTATGTCAAGATCAATGTACAGTGTGTCCAACTGTGGCTGATCAGACCAATATGAACTCAGAAGGCTCTACCACAATTCAGACACAAATAGCCTATGTGAGCATTTGGGTTGGAGCATTACTAATCAGTGAAGTATTATAGAGCCTCACACTCCCCTCATTCCCCCACTTACTTGCTGGCTTTATTAATGACTGGCTGCATGTGAACCAAATGATCTCTAAGTTTCCTTGTCATTCCAAAAGCCTATGATACTATCACCATAATAGCCCACTCTTATAAACTACTTTAGGTACATCATGTTCTTCTTTGATCCTTCCTTATAAAAACCCTGGAACATAGATGTTAATATAATATCTATTTTTATTGATGAGGAAATTGAGGGGTAGCACAGACAAGTGACTTGCTCAGATTCTCATAGCCATTAAGTGTTAGAAGTAGGAATTGAATCCAGATCCTTGAGCAGCACACCTCTAAGCTGCTGATTTATTCATGAAGGAACTTGAAGGTGAATAGCCCTTGGGAGGAAAATACAAGTTCAGTCATTGCATGTGGTAACCTTGGATTCACTACCTTTTGAGCTATTCCTGATTTGGGATAAGGTTGCACAAGATAGACGTGTGTTCTTTTATTACAACCTTAAATGGGATTTGAAGGGCAATATTTTTTTTAGCTCTTCTCCTGTTTGGGACCAATTAAAATAAGGGCATTTTAATAGGTCCTGTGAAAAGGAAACAAGAGTAGCTTCAGCACACAGAGTATTGAGCACAGAGGTCAGGTCAAGATTAATAAGAAATCTCCAAGTACAAATAATGACCCAAATTTCTGGGGATGAAACACTTCTGTTTGGAAGGTAGGAAGTTAAGTTATAATGTGAAAATATACATTCTACCAATCAAGTAAATACTGAAGTACTTAACACATTTGAATTGAATTTTTCACATGAATATGAAAATTTCTTTACATGCCCAATAAATGGAATTACAGAGCAAAAAGTGACTTTCAGAATCTTCCCAAGATAGCAATGAATATTTGATTCCTTGACTTGTGCTTTATTATTTTTATTGAGACCCATCAACAGCCTCTTAATGACCACAATATATCCCACTGCTGACCTGCTGGCTTCAAAGAAATGAGTCACTTCCCTACTCAGGATTTCTCCAAGAAAGAAGGTGGTTTGGCAGCTGCCCAACAAATAAACATTCCCTGAGCACTTGCTCAGGAAGTAATGTGCTGGGTAATAAGGAGGACATAAAAAGTAGAGATCCCTGATCTTTGGGGACTTATTCTCAAATAGAATGATATAGCATATGTACAGATGAGTCCAGAGTCCCCCTAAAAACCCCAGCTCTGGAAATCCTCTTGCTCCTTTCTCAAATTCACTGTGGCATGTTTGCCCAATCATTGTCCGAACCACAGCTTGAGCCGCCATTATGACAATTCTCTCTACCCACAGAGCATATAAGAGCCACAAATAAAATAACAAGGTTTTTCATTCAGACAGAACACCAAAGTAGGTTGTGTAGGAAAATGAATGAACAATAGAATCCAACTACCTCTGTGCCTCCCATAATGAAGACTAGGAAAAGAAATTTTAGCTTCTTCTGTTTTACTTGCTTTGTCACAATGATGACTCATGTTGACCTTGCAGTCCACTAAAATCTCAGAAGATCTTTTTTTAATTGTAAATGTGTGTAGTTTTTACATTACAAACAGTCATAGATTATTTCCACTTCATGAGAGGTTTCTTGTAATAAAAGTAAATCAGTTAAGTCAAATGAATAATATTGACCTCATCTGAAAGTGTGCACAGCATTTCACATTGAAGCACCTCCCTTACCTTTGTATTTAAACAAACAAAAATATTCATAGAAACTTGCTTTATATGTCTCCCCATTTGGGAAAAGAAAAAGAAAAAGAAAGAAATTTCTTGTAACAAATATGCAGAATTAAGCAAAGCACATTCCCTCAATGACTTCATATAGATAAAGATATAGAGATAGAGACACACAGTTGTCTCATTTTGTACTCTAAATGTGCCACCTCTCATAATGGATAGTATGTTTGATCAATAATGAACTGGAATCATGAATGGTCATTGTATTGATCATACATATTACAACTATCAAAGTTGTTTTTACAGGATTATTATTGTACAAATTATTCTCTTAATTCTACTCATTTCATTTTTTCATCAATTTACAGAAGTTCTCGAAATCAGGCATTTTTGTAATATTGCTGTTATTATATGATAGGGGCAGGGTTCATCTATTCATTTGTACCACCTAATTAAAATCCTGGTAGATATTGTCAAAAGACCCCTATGTCATTCCCCCTTCTTCCTCAATTTTTCTGTCCTGCCCTCATTCTAGGGGACTACAACATATACACTGGTTCTCCCTCAAACATCCTAACCACTCATTTGCTCAACCTAATCCCTTCCCATGAGCTGTACTTCTAACCCATTTCAGCCACACACAAAAATGCTCATAACATTGATCCTGCCACCCATCCACAAATTGCTACCTCCATGTTCAAGAACCTGAAATCTCTTTATTCAACCATAATCTATTGGCTTTTCACCTCTCCTCCTGCCTTTGTTTATGAAAGTGTTTTTCTTTATCTACATTGTGACCTCTAATCCCTTGATCCCTCAGTTCTCTTCCAGGCCATCTTCCTTACAACTACTAGTTCATATAGTCTTTCTATGTCTTTTTGAAACCATATATTTTCCCATTTCTTCCAGCACAATATATTCTATCACATTTGCATACCATAACTTATTCAGCTATTTCTCAATGGATAGGCATCACTGATTTCCAAGGTTTGGAGTTTCTTTCTTTTTTTCTTTTATTACCACCACCAAGACTTTTTCCCAAGAAATTTAATAAGTATGCCATCTATGCTTTCACTTCTCATCGGTAAAGTGTCCAAAAGTCCAGGGAATAAGAGTATATCCATAGCAACTCATGATTTCTGTGGTTGAAGTTGTAATTTTACAAACAACATGGTGATCTCTCTGGTTACTCTGAGCTGCAAACTAGTACACATTCAGTCCATGTCATGGGCACCTGTCCTCTTCATTTTCTGGACCTGGAATACAGTGAGCATATGTTACTTTGCAGAAGTAGGCTGCACTCCCACAATATAAGACTGCTCTAAGTTCAACTGCCCCCCACCCCCACAGCAGTTCAGGAGCATTCCAGCACTGTCCAGACCTTCTGCCCATTGACATCTCCTGGTTCCTTGGTTTTCCCTTTCAAAATTGCCTTCTGGTAAAATCTTTCATTCTGGATACAAGGGTCATTGTATTCTGCCACCATGGGGCTTCACTGAATGCAAACCAGTTCCTTTGCTTCCTCCATTATGGACAAATGTGGTTGGATTGGAGTCATCTAGCTCTGGAAGTCCAATTGCCCCTTTTATATATAAAAAGATCACGAATAATCGAAGGAAGTAAGTGATTCATCATATATAACCTATGTTGAATAATAGATGAACCGTCTTGGAAATTCACAAACTGCATGACCAGGGTCGGCTCACTTCACCTCTTTCTATCTCAGTTCCCCATCTTTTGTACAGAAATTAGAGTCATCATGATATAATGCAGGGGTCCCTAAACTATGGCTCAGGGCCATATGTGGCCCCCTTAGGCCATGTGTCTGGCCCCCACCACACTTCCAGAAGGGGCACCTCTTTCATTGGTGGTCAGTGAGAGGTGCTGTGTCCCTCATGTTCAGTACTACTTCCGGTGACGTAATCCTTTGTGTGGCACCTTACAATGAGGCGCTGTGCAAAGGATTATGTGGCTGCACAATGGAAGACTTCAGCATGGTGAGTGGCAATCTGGGGGAGGGGATTCCACACTGTGTATACTGCTGCCCGGCATAGTGGTGGCAGTGCTGGGCCTGTGCAAGGTGTGACAGGCCCATCACAGCCAGCGCTGCAGCCTTCGCTATCCCAGACAGCATATACAGATTTGTTCATAGTTTTTTTTTTCTTTTTATGGTCCAGCCCTCCAAAGGTCTGAGGGACAGTAAACTGGCCCCCTGTGTAAAAAGTTTGGGGACCCCTTGATATATTGGATAATCAGGAAGATCTGAGGCTGAATCCTGTCATACTGCATGGATTACCCTGGGCAAGTCAGTTAAACTATCTGTCCCTCAGCTTGCTTATCTGAGAAATGAGGGTCTTAAACCCCATGGCCTCTAAGGTCCCATTCAACTCTAACTATATGGCTTTAGGTCACTTAACCTCTCTCCTCCTCAGTTTCCCTATTTGCAAATGGAGATAAAAAGACTTCATAAACCCCATGGCCTCTAAGGTCCCATTCAACTCTAACTATATGGCTTTAGGTCACTTAACCTCTCTCCTCCTCAGTTTCCCTATTTGCAAATGGAGATAAAAAGACTTCACACCTTATGAATATTAAATTAGATAATATAGCTAAACTGCTTTACAAACCTTAAAGTACTAAATAATAAATAACAATTTTAAAATAAAGTGAAGAAAGTCCTATGTATAAGTTAGCTATTATTATTATAATTAAATTCTGTAAAGAGATAAATTACTGTGGCTAAGTGAGATCAGAGAAAGTTTAGAGGAGGAGGTAGAAAGGCTTGAGCTAAGGACTAAAAATGGGAATAAATGTGATCAGTGGATTTTGAGGGGAACAGTCTGACTAGAGTGGGCAGTTACCTAAAAATGTGGTAGGAGAAAAATTTGGAAGAAATTGAGTGGAGCTAGAAATGCTAGACTAAAAAGTTTGGAGTTTTGATATTTCTGAGCATTACTAGAATATGAGTAAACTGATATCTTAGGAAGTTTACTTTTATTAGTATTTTTTTTTTATTTCAGAGCTCTAGGGAATTCCTGGTATGGACATTCCCTCCACCACACAGAAACTTCTTAATAGACTTGGAGAATGGCCCTAGGCAATGAGGAGTTAAATTCTTGACTCAGGTCACACAGCTACTATGTGTCAGAGACAGATAGACAAATCTAACTACTATGTCTCTTTTGTATCTCTCTCTCTCTTATTCAGAAGGCAGTGTTGTATGTGCAAAAAGTTGCTGACTTGGAGTCAGGAAAAACCCTGGGTTCAAATCTAGCCTCAGATACTAGCTGTAGGATCATGGGTAAGTCACTTAACCTCCATTTGCCTTGGTCTGCTAAATGGTGATAATCACAATACCTACCTGCCAGGGTTGTTGTAAGGATCCAATGAGATAATAACTGTAAAACACTTAACAGTGTCTATACAAATGTCAGCTATTATTATTATTGTTATTATTATTATTATTCAAATCCTGTCTTGCATATTTACTAGTTATATGACTGTGGACAAGTTACTTGGCTTCTATTATACGCAAGCCTCAAACAAATCCAAGGTTTAGAATGTAATCAGTACTTGTGGAACATAAAACACAATTAAAATCAACTTTTACAATCCGCCAATAGGAAGGAGAGTCAAAGTGAAGCATCTGACTTCAATTCCTGCTGTCTGGGCTTTTTATATATCCCAGGGATATGCAAAGGGGGAAAATGGTTTCTCTGTCTTCTTAAAGGTCAGCTCAGCTTACCTAAAACATGTCTTTCCCACCAAAACCTCTCTGAGAGCCTCAGGTTGTTTTGTCAGTAAAATGGCAATAATATCTGTCTTACCTCACAGGGTAGTTGTGAGGTTCAAACAAGATCATGTACATTAAGCATTTTGCCAACATTCAAGCACCTTATAAATGCCATTTTTTAAAAATTAAGGGAAGCATGAGAATTTTCCAAATTTTTTACTGAAATTGGAATGCCAGTTTTGTGTCTAGGACACCCCAATTGTGGCTTAGCATTCCGGGGACCAGTAAGTAGCCTCTGAAGACTTTTCTTCTCCTGTGGGTGGCTTGATTCAGGGGTTTAAGCATCCACTAGCACATAGGGCTGATTCAAACATTTTGAAGCCTGCTTGCTTCTCTCCTGTGAACCCTCCATACCCCGGGCTGTCATTAACATGTTAGTCACCAGCTGCTAGGGGCAGGGACCAGCAGGCACTCTTGTATTAATCCTGACTGCCCTCGAGGCTCAGCTGGGTCATTTCTTTTTTCTCCCTTTTTAATGAATGGTTTCAAAAAATAGCCATATGCAATTCAAATGCCATGATTAGAGGGAGAAGAAAAACCCCCTTCCTTTAATTCAAAGGCTCTATTCTTTAGACTTGGGATCCTTCAACCAAAAAGCAACCATGATAAGAGACATTTTTTCTTCCCAACATTTGTTGATTACTTGGTTTCTTTAAGAAATCAGGGAAGATACAAAGAGAGGTTATGAATTTTTTTCCCTCACAGAACTTGCATTTTCTGATAGCTTTATGTAGTGAAAAGAACCAGGGGCTTGTGAATCAGGAAGAGCTGGATTTGAGTCTTACCTTAACTTGAATTTACTACTTATTTGAATCACTTTACTAACTGTATGACAACCTCAGTTTGTTCACTTGCAAAATACACCTCTTATGAGTACAATAATCAACTCCAATCTAGGCAGGTAATTCAATTGCTCTTTAGCTCCATTCACCATCCTTTTGATTTCCCATTTTAAAACGCCTGTCCATGGCAAACACATATATACATTCATACAGATATATTTATAAATGAATATAAAATATAAATATAAACACACATATAAAGTCTTGCCTATTAGAATATAAACTTTTGAGAGTAAGAGCCATAGTGTTTTTTATATTTTTATTTCCAGAACTTAGATCAGTGCTTAGCACATAATAACCACTAAATAAATTATTTTGTTCATTTGTTCATTCATATATCATACCTTTTGCACATAAGTAACTTAAAAGACAAAAAGTGTACCATGTATTCTATTGGAAAATATCTCAACTCAGAGCTGAATGGGGTGAATGAATCAATAATAAATAAGTATTTATTAGACACATATACAAAGTACCATGCTAAGAGCAGAGGATACAATTAGAAAAGCAAGACCAGAAAGGGCTTGCATTTTGCCAAACTCTCATCTTTCCCGACCCCTGAGGCAACTGGGTTAAGTATTCTTCTACTCTATTCAGAAAGGACTGCAATATCTATAATTGGGAGGAGACCCTTTTAATCTGCCATATTCTGATAAATAAACATTTTCTCCATCTCTCTCCAAAGTCTAGACAATGAACAAAACACTTAAACCCTGGTTGTACAAACGAGAATTGTTATATAAAGGCTCCTAATTAGCTCTCACAACCAGAACTGGCTCTAGGATATCTGTTTACTGTCCTTGTTGGGTATCATCTAGAATGGGATTGAGAAGGTTCTCCTCCTCTGTGTCTGACATCTCCTTCTCAATCTCTTTTTGTTAGATCTTCATCCAGATCATGCTGGCTAATCTGTGTGAGTTCCTCAAATATCTGTCCTAGGCCCTCTCCTCTTCTGCTCCTATAATAATTCAATAAGTACCTTATAAAAATTATTTAATATAAAATAAGCTAATATTATCTTCCGTGGAAACACATCCAGTGGAAAGAGCCCTGGATCACCATCCTTGCCCTCCTTCATGTGCTTCTGGGCCTTTATCTCTCTGAACCTGGGCTTCTAAATCTACAGAATGAGGACATCTCTCTAGATGACAGTGTTCATGGACTTATCTGCCATTAAATAAACAACTTTGTCTTCTAGCATTAAAAAAGTAAAAAAAGAAAAAGAAAAAGCTCACATTCTAACAATTCAGAAGACAGGTTTGGCAAGACAGACTCAGGAGAGAACATTCAGGAGATGGGTCCAGCTGCAGGGTAGGTGATATGACTTAATAGGGTAGATAGCAAATAGAGCCAATTTTTATAGAAGGAGGGAAGGAATAAGGCTCGTGAACATCATTACTGCCATTTTGATCTATAGGAACAAATACATTTTTGACATTAAACCATTTCACAGAGACAAGGACCATGGTGATAAGAATATTTTATTTCCTGGTCTTCAGTTGTCATGACTGCTGAGGAGGTGGGAGCTTTAGTGAGGGCAGGAGCAATCCTGAGGCTATATCTCCTTTGTGTTTGTTCCTCTAGATGGAGTGAAGAGCCATCTGGAGTCAGGGCTGGTAGCTTATAGTTCACTGCTGCTCACAGAGTTCTTGGTTAAAGAGTCCCAGACTGTCTACATTGAAGTCTGAAGGGAGGTGGTGGTCATGGTTTTTGTGGATAAGCCATTTTCCATCTTACAGCCTCCTGTGTCTGTCATCAGGCTTCTTGATGCCTTAGTCCATTTGTCTTGCTTGTCTATCTGCAGTCTCAGTTCTATCATTATCTAGCTATGTGATACTGAGAACATCATTTCGCTTCTCTCAGCCCAAGTTTCATCATTCATAAAATTAGTACATTCAAAATCAGGAAAATAATATCAGTTTTTTTCTATCTTATGAGACTATTGTGGGGATAATAATAAAAATAGCAAAAACACTTCCAGGTAAACATGGCTGCAATCTAGATGCCACATGCTTCCTCTCCCTGGCACCGAACGAAATAGACTACATCAAAGGAGCATAAAAATCACCTTTGGAGGAACATAAGGACTCCTCAGTACCCCACAGAGGCGAAGGTACGTGGGATTTGAACATTTCCACACTATAATAAGAAGGAGAAAAAGCTTGCACAGAAACGTGAATTGAGCCGCCCTTCCCCCCTCCACCTCCCCCACCAAACCAGAGTGAGCTACCGGAGTGCTCACTGGGACAGTGAATGAGTGGGGAACGTCTCTGTCTGGGGGGGGGCACTCCAGGGTCCTTGGGATCTGGGGACTGCCAGGAAGCAACGTCTCAGGGCGGTTTCATGGGAGAATCCTGCGCTGAGCACAGGGGGCCTGCGGAGCTGTACTCCAGGTGGTTGAGCTGAGCATCTGGGCAGAGCTAAACACCAGGGGCGGACCATGTGCTGACTATCTGGGCGGAGCTGAACACCTGGGCAGTTGGACGGTGATCAGGGGCCCCACGCTTTAAGAAACCTCAAAGACTGGGAAGAACTAGTCTGAGGCAACCTAAATTCACAGAAAACACGCCCATATCACCCAGACCCCAGACCAAAAAGGAAAGGGGAATAAAACCACCAAAGGGATGGCTCACATGGCCCAAAATCAAGCCTCCAGGAAGAAAGGGAAAAAGGTGACTATTGAAAACTTTTATGGTGGGAGTACCCAAGGAAAAGAAGAGAATGAGGATGAAATCCAAAAAAAAATCAGAACATGCCTCCCAAAATGGAAACTATCAACAAGCTCTGGAAGATCTCAAACTGGAGCTTACCCAAAAGATGGAAACCTTCTGGAAAGGAAAATGGGAGAAAGAGATCAGCAGTCTGATAGATAAGATTGCTCAATTGGAGAAAGAGCTGGAAGTATCCAATAGAAGAGCAGACAAAGCTGAAAAGCAAAACCAGTCCCTAACAACCAGAATTAAGCAACTCAAAGAAAGTAAGATCATAAAACAGAAAGAATCAATAAAGCAAAGCCAAAAAATTAATGAATTAGAAGAAAACATAAAATAACTCACTGAAAAGGTCACAGACTTGGAAAACAGAGGAAGAAGAGACAACCTCCAAATTATTGGTCTCCCAGAAAAACCAGAGATAAACAATAAACTCGATGTTATTCTACAGGAGATTATAGAAGAAAATTGCCCACACGTTCTGGAGCAAGGGGGCAAAATAGAAATAGAAGGGTTCATAGAACACCCTCTATACTAAATCCCCAAAAGACAAACCCCAGGAATGTAATTGCCAAATTCACGAGCTTCCAAGAAAAGGAGAAAATCCTACAAGAAGCCAAGAAGAGGAGCTTCAGATATAGGGGGGCTCCCATAAGGATCACACATGACTTAGCAGCTAACACACTAAGAGACCACAAAGCATGGAACACGATATTTAGAAAGGCAAGAGAGCTGGGTCTCCAACCAAGAATCAACTACCCAGAAAAACTGACTATATACTTCCAGGGGAAAGTATGGGCATTCAACAAAATAGAAGATTTCCAAGCATTTGCTAAGAAAAGACCAGAGCTCTGTGGAAAGTTCGATATCCAAGCACAGAAAGCAAGAGAAACATGAAAAGGTAAATATGAAAGAAAGGAAAAAGGAGATAAATGTTATCTTTTTCTTTAAGTCAAACTCTCTTCTATAAGGACTACATTTACATCAAATTATATATATTAATATGTGGGGAAAATGTTTTGTGTAACTCTCAAAAATTGTATGCATCATAAGAGTAGTTAGAAGAAACTTGCATAGGGAAAGATTGGGGCATTAAGAAGATCTGGTGAAAGTGGGGGCAAAGAAAGGAAAAGGGGGGGGGAATTGTCGATAATACTAAGATTTACTTCAAGAAATGGGAGGGACTTAATAGAATAACCTTTCCCATATAAAGATACACATGGGAAGGGGAGGGGAAGAAATCTCATATGAGGAGAGGAAGAGAGCATTAAATGGAGTTACTTAAACCTTACTCTCAGTGAAATCAAATCTGAGAGGGAAGAACATCTAGACCCAGAGGGATCCTGAATTCTATCTTATCCAACAGGTCAAGAAAAAAAGGAAAATTAAAGAGGGGAAGGGGGAGGGAGTATAAAAAGGGAGGGAAGGAGAGGGGGGAGGGGAAGGGAGCATAAAAAGGGAGGGGCTAGAAAGGGAAGCATCTCAAGGGAGGGGACTAGGGGGACTGACCTAAAGTAAATCACTGGTTCAAAAGGATATAGCTAGAGAAGAAAGGTCAGAACTAGGGGAAGATATCAAAATGCCAGCGAATCCACAAGTGACAATCATAACTTTGAATGTGAATGGGATGAACTCACCCATAAAATGTAGACAAATAGCAGATTGGATTAGAACCCCAAACCCTACCATTTGTTGTCTTCAAGAAATGCATATGAGGCAGGTCGATACTCACAAGGTAAGAATTAAAGGTTGGAGTAAGACCTTTTGGGCCTCAACTGATAGAAAGAAGGCAGGAGTTGCAATCATGATATCTTACAAAGCCAAAGCAAAAATAGACCTGATCAAAAGGGTTAGGGAAGGTAAATATATTCTGTTAAAAGGGAGTATAGAAAATGAGGAAATATCACTAACCAACATGTATGTACCAAATGGTATAGCATCCAAATTTTTAATGGAGAAACTAGGAGAATTGGAGGAAATAGACAGTAAAACCATATTAGTGGGAGACTTGAACCAACCACTATCAAATTTCGATAAATCAAACCAAAAAATAAACAAGAAAGAGGTAAAAGAGGTGAATGAAATCTTAGAAAAATTAGAGTTAATAGACATATGGAGAAAAATAAATAGGGACAAAAAAGAATATACCTTCTTTTCAGCACCACATGGCACATTGACAAAAATAGATCGTACACTAGGTCACAGAAACATGGCACTCAAATGCAGAAAAGCAGAAATAATAAATGCAGCCTTTTCAGATCACAAGGCAATAAAAATATTGATCGGTAAGGGTACATGGAGAGCCAAATAAAAAATTAATTGGAAGTTAATTAATATGATACTCCAAAATCGGTTAGAGAAGAAATCATAGAAACAATTAATAATTTCGTTAAGAAAAATGACAATGGCAAGACATCCATTCAAACCTTATGGGATGCAGCCAAGGAAGTACTTAGAGGTAAATTCATATCCCTGAGTGCATATATTAACAAATTAGGGAGGACAGAGAACAAGGAATTGGAAATGCAAATAAAAAAACTTGAGAACAAACAAATTAAAAACCCCCAGAAGAAAACCAAACTAGAGATCCTAAAAATTAAGGGAGAAATTAATAAAATCGAAAGTGATAGAACTATTGAGCTAATAAACAAGACTAGAAGCTGTTACTTTGAAAAAACAGACAAAATAGACAAAGTACTGGTCAATCTAATTACAAAAAGGAAAGAAGAAAGGCAAATTAACAGCATCAAGGATGAAAAGGGGGATCTCACCTCCAATGAAGAGGAAATTAAGGCAATCATTAAAAACTACTCTGCCCAACTATATGGCAATAAATATACCAACCTAGGTGATATGGATGAATATTTACAAAAATATAAATTGCCTAGACTAACAGAAGAAGAAATAGATTTCTTAAATAATCCCATATCAGAAAAAGAAATCCAACAGGCCATCAAAGAACTTCCTAAGAAAAAATCCCCAGGGCCTGACGGATTCACAAGTGAATTCTATCAAACTTTCAAAGAACAGCTAACTCCAATACTATACAAACTATTTGACATAATAAGCAAAGAGGGAGTTCTACTAAATTCCTTTTATGACACAAACATGGTACTAATTCCAAAGCCAGGCAGGCCAAAAACAGAGAAAGAAAATTATAGACCAATCTCCCTAATGAATATAGATGCAAAAATCTTAAAATAGGATATTAGCAAAAAGACTCCAGCAAGTGATCAGAAGAATCATTCACCATGATCAAGTAGGATTCATACCAGGGATGCAGGGCTGGTTCAATATTAGGAAAACCATCCACATAATTGACCACATCACAAGCAAACCAACAAAAATCACATGATTATCTCAATAGATGCAGAAAAATCCTTTGATAAAATACAACACCCATTCCTATTAAAAACACTGGAAAGCATAGGAATAGAAGGGCCGTTCCTAAAAATAATAAACAGTATATATCTAAAACCATCAACTAATATCATCTGCAATGGGGATAAACTAAATCCATTCCCATTAAGATCAGGAGTCAAACAAGGATGCCCATTATCATCTCTATTATTTGACATTGTATTAGAAACACTAGCAGTAGCAATTAGAGAAGAAAAAGAAATTGAAGGCATTAAAATAGGCAAGGAGGAGACCAAATTATCGCTCTTTGCAGATGACATGATGGTCTACTTAAAGAATCCTAGAGATTCAACCAAAAAGCTAATTGGAATAATCAACAACTTTAGCAAAGTTGCAGGATACAAAATAAACCCACATAAATCATCAGCATTTCTATTTAATTCCAACACAGCTCAGCAGCAAGAACTAGAAAGAGAAATCCCATTCAAAATTACCTTAGACAAAAATAAAATACTTAGGAATCTATCTCCCGAGACAAACACAGGAACTATATGAACACAACTACAAAACACTCTCCACATAACTAAAACTAGACTTAAACAATTGGAAAAACATTAACTGCTCATGGGTAGGACGAGCCAATATAATAAAAATGACCATCCTACCCAAACTCATCTATCTATTTAGTGCCATACCCATGGAACTTCCAAAAATTTTTTTTTTACTGATTTAGAAAAAACCATAACAAAGTTCATTTGGAAAAACAAAAGATCAAGGATATCCAGGGAAATAATGAAAAAAAAAATACAAAGGAAGGGGGTCTTGCAGTCCCAGATCTCAGACTATATTATAAAGCAGCGGTCACCAAAACAATCTGGTACTGGCTAAGAGACAGAAATGAGGATCAGTGGAATAGACTGGGGATAAGTGACCTCAGCAAGATAGTATATGACAAACCCAAAGATCCCAGCTTTTGGGACAAAAATCCATTATTTCATAAAACTGCTGGGAAAATTGGAGGACAGTGTGGGAAAGATTAGGTTTAGATCAACACCTCACATCCTACACCAACATAAATTCAAAATGGGTAAATGACTTGAACATAAAGAAGGAAACTATAAGAAAATTAGGCGAACACAGAATAGTATTCATGTCAGACCTTTGGGATGGGAAAGACTTCAAAACCAAGCAAGACTTAGAAAGAGTTAAAAAATGCAAAAAAATAATCTGGAATACATCAAATTAAAAAGTTTTTGTACAAACAAAACTAATGTAACTAAAATCAGAAGGGAAGCAACAAATTGGTAAACAATCTTCATAAAAACCTCTGACAAAGGTTTAATTACTCAAATTTACAAAGAACTAAATCAATTGTACAAAAAATCAAGCCATTCTCTAATTGATAAATGGGTAAGGGACATGAACAGGCAGTTCTCAGCCAAAGAAATCAAAACTATTAATAAGCACATGAAAAAGTGCTCTATATCTCTTATAATCAGAGCGATGCAAATCAAAACAACTCTGAGGTATCACCTCACACCTAGCAGATTGGCTAACATGACAGCAAAGGAAAGTAATGAATGCTGGAGGGGATGTGGCAAAGTGGGGACATTAATTCATTGCTGGTGGAGTTGTGAATTGATCCAACCATTCTGGAGGGCAATTTGGAACTATGCTCAAAGGGTGATAAAAGACTGTCTGCCCTTTGATCCAGCCATAGCAATGCTGGGTTTGTACCCCAAAGAGATAATAAGGAAAAAGACTTGTACAAGAATATTCATTAGTCGCACAGTTTGTGGTGGCAAAATAATTGGAAAATGAGGGGATGCCCTTCAATTGGGGAATGGCTGAACAAATTGTGGTATATGTTGGTGATGGAATACTATTGTGCTCAAAGGAATAATAAACTGGAGGAATTCCATGTGAACTGGAACAACCTCCAGGAATTGATGCAGAGCAAAAGGAGCAGAACCAGGAGAACATTGTACACAGAGACTGATACATTGTGGTACAATCGAAGGTGATGGACTCCTCCATTAGTGGCAATGCAATGTCCCTGAACAATCTGCAGGGATCTAAAAAAATACTATCCACAAGCAGAGGATAAACTGTGGGAGTAAAAACAAAGAGGAAAAGCAACTGCCTGACTACAGGGGTGGAGGTGATAGGACTGAGGAGAGACTCTAAATGAACACTCTAATGCAAATACCAACAACATGGAAATGGGTTAGAAACAGGAACACATGTGATAACCAGTGGAATCGTGCATCGGCTATGGGAGAGGGAAAGGGGGCGGGGGGAGGAAAAGAAAATGATCTTTGTTTCCAGTGAATAATGTTTGGAAATGACCAAATAAAATAATGTTAAAAAAAAGAAAAGGCAACCCAGAAAAAATAGCAATAACAAAAATAATGCTATATTTTGTTATATAGTACATATGCTTTTTTTCTAATTGCTTTCTATAAAGTATTTTATTTGGTCCCCAAAATAAATCTGTTTGAGAGATAAGATAACCATTATTCTCTATACTTCACTGGTAAGAGACTAAAGCTCAGAGAAAGAGCTCTCACTCAACCCCATATCTTCTAACTATTCCAGCTTCTAGCTGCCCTGAGGACATGGATTCTTTTCAAAATGATATAAAATAAGAAAAGGCTTCAAAACTTAGAAGCCAGTGTAGATGCAAGGGAAATAAGATTTTCCTTTCCCTTCATTTTTCACACATCCTAATTTCATTTCCCAATTTGTTATCAAGAATTTTTTCTATTTTTTGCATTATGCTATCATCCATTCAGCAGTTATTTCTTCTTTCAAAAGCAGCTTCTATCCTCTCTACTTGCTATTCAAAAAGAGGCAGCAAACAAATCAAAGTAGGCTTAGTTTCTCTCTTTCATGGTCCTCCACCCCCAAGAAGCCATACTCTATTATTCTGTAGATAATGGGCATCCACTGAAGTTGTTTTGGATTTTTTTAAACAGGGGAATAAGGTAAATCAGATCAGTGTCTGTGATCAATTCAATACCATCAAAAACACCAAGGTTATCCACTGCATCCTGGGCCATCTCTAGTCATCCCGACTTTGATGACTCTGGAAGAGAGAGTGAAGCTGATGACTTTGTGCAACTCTGACTTACTTAAATCTAACTCATGAACAAGATGAGACATCACCCTGTAATGTCAATGATCCTCTTTGAAAACAAGAAATGAAGAGCAATGATTAATTGCTGCAGAGGTTCCCAACCTATAGTACATATAACTTCAGGGCATATGAAGAAGCTTGTCAAGAAGGTACAGGCAATATCTGATAAATAATTATATTATCCTATTGAAATTTTCCAGAAATAGTAGTGTTGATTGAGAAATGTTATGTTCCAAATGGCTTCAGTTATAAAAAAATAATCCCTTTATTTTATTGCCTATGTCATATTCAGGATAAACGCTAGAATTTTTTGTCAGGTTGAATAAGATGTATGGGAAGTTTTGCTGAAAGCCAAGGGAGTGCAGGAATCAAGACCCCGATAGTAGAAGGATAGGAACAGTATCAGCTAAATGACTTAGAGACAAGAGACCAATTAGGAGGCTATTTCAATAGTCCAGGGGAATGGTAACAAGTACCTAAATTCCACCTGTGGCAATGGGAATGAAGAGAAAGGAATGAATTTCAGAAATGGTATCAGAAGTACAAAATCTGGTGACTGTTTAATTAAAGGAGTTTTGCTGGTGGGAGAAATAAAAATAGCTGATAACCATCCTTTGTGTCTGAATTAGCACATTTCCCCCATTTTCATATTTCCTTCCCCTTCTTTTAGGTACCAGCTCCTCCAAGAAGCCTTCTCTAATCATCTCTTCCCCACCCTACCTAAAGTGAAAATGATCTCTCCTCAGATTTCTTAAAGAATTTCATAGGGACCTTTCTTTTGTCTGATGTCACCTTCCTTATATCATAGTTCTTGGTGTACATGTTTTCTCTGATATCAAAAAGACAGCAGACTCTAGTGAATAGATTGCTGGATTACTGGACTCATGACCTGGGACAGACCACCTCTCACTTTTCCTTACCTGCTGTATGACATTGGATCAGTCACTTTCCACAGTCTCAGTTCATCTTTTTAAATCAAGGATAATAATGAGTAGCACCTACTTCACAGTGTTGTGAAACTCAAAAGAAATTAATAAAGGTAAAGTACTCCTAAAATCTTCCAAGTTCCAGCTACAATATGCTGATGTTAAGTTGATGCATCTCTTGTCCTGTCAGTCAGTTAATAAACATTTATTAAGCACCCACTATGTGCCAGTGACTGTTAAAGCATTGGAAATATAAAAAAAAGAGACAAGAGATAGTCCTTGTCCTCAAGGAGCTCATAACCTAATGAGGGAGCCACAAACAAACAATTATGTAAAAATAAGTTATAAGCAAGATAAATAGTAAATAATGCAAAGAGAGAAGATGCTAGAATTATGAGGGGATGGGAAATCTATAGAAGGGAATTTAGATGAGACTGAAAAGAAGCCAGAAAAGCCAGGAGGTAGAGATAAAGAGTGAGAGCATTTCCAAACATGGAAGTCAGCCAGAGAAAATGCCTGACCTCAAGAGATGGAGTGTATTGTTTGTGGAACACCCAGAAGGCCAGTGTCACTGGACTGAAGATTACCTGTCCAGGAGAAATGTGGAAAAAGACTGGAAAAGTAAGAGGAGGCTGAGGTTATGAAAGACTTTGAATGCCAAACAGAGCATTTTGTATTTGAACCTGGTGGCAATAGGGAGCAGTGGCTAGGGAGCAGAGTTTATTGAATAGTGCAGTGTGTGTGTGTGTGTGTGTGTGTGTGTGTGTGTGTGTGTGTGTGTGTGTGTGTGTGATGGTCAGACCTATTTTTTAAGAAAATCATTTTGGTGGCTGAATGGAGAATGGATTGAGTGGAGAGCAACTTGAGGCAGGTAGATCTACCAACATTGCTATTGAAATAGTCCAAACAAGAAGTGATGAGGACCTGCACCAGAGTGGCGGTCATATCTTCATATCCCAACTATCTAGTGCAAAGCTTTGTACGTATAGTAGGTACTTAATAAATGTTTATTAAATTTCATTAAAATATATCCTGCATGTCTATTAAGTGCTAGATGATACAAGGGAAATAAAAGCTCTGATCTTTAAGAGGGTCACACTTATACCGAGGGTATATACTTACATCCTAGGGTCTTACCTTTCAAAGGATCCTTTAAGTTCTGAAATGCTGTGGATTCCAAGATTCTCCCCAGCAGCTTTGCTGTTCATGACTTCCGCCTCTTTGTTTCTAAAAGTGGAGGAACCTCTGTGATCTGAGGCACTGCCATCTTGTGGCAGCTTCTCCCAAGAAAACCATATCTGTGAAAGCTTCCTGAAAGAGAGAATGCCACAGGCAAAAAGGTGTCAATGATGTACAAAAAGAATACCCTACAGACACCCCCACCCCACCTTCTAACTGACCAGCCTCCATCACCTGGGTAGGGAAGGAAACAAACTGAGTGAAATTGCAAGTAGCCAGAATCCTGGATGGGACAGAGAGGACTCTGGCCAATTTCTCATAATCAGGGCTGATACTGATGCAGTAACCATCTTATTTGTGGATTTGCAAACTTTGAAGTTGATCTCTAAAAAAATGCATCAGCCTGTGGTCCTTTCTCAGTAGCTACAATACTATAAATCTGATTAAATAGCTCTTTGACAATTGGAGATATTTTAGAGTTTAAGATTAATAGAGACTATCTACCTTCAGAGAAAGAACCAAGAGAGTCTGAATATGGACTAAAGCATACTATCTTTCACTTTCCTTTTTTTTGTCTCAGTTTTCTTTCAAAACAAGACTAACATGGAAATATGTTTTGCAATGCTGCACATGTATAACCTATATCAAATTGCTTGCCATCTCAGGGAAGGAAAAAAGAAGGGAGAAAGGGAGAGAATTTGAAAATCAGAATAAAAAAAAAACAAATATTAAAAATTTTTTATGTGCAATTGAAAAAATAAAATATTATTTAAAAAATAATAATAGCAAGATTGATATAGGGGATTAAAGTTTCAAAGCATTCTCTAGATGTCTATTTATCTGATCCTCAAGATATTATTACCCTCCTGTATGAAGTACTGATGAAGAACCTGAGACTGAAAAAGGGTTAAATAACTTGCCCAGAATCACACAGATAAACAAGTGTCTGAGGCAGAATTTGAAATCAGGTCATGTGTCCAGTAACCTTGTCACTGTGCCTCCTACTTGCCTCAAGTGCCAGATATATGGAGTTCACATGTAAGGACTCTATATAACAAAAATCCCCAGTGGGAGCTTACTTGCCTAAAATATCCTTTTTATTTTGAACCTGACAAATACCAACAAACATGAATATTGTAATAGACAAAGAATAGAAAAATTTCAATTGCATATGAAATTGTAAACTATTGCATGATGGAAATTTTGATTTTAATGTATACATTAAATTTAATACAATTGGAACAGAGCTGCCCTGCTTGTCTTTGCACCTTCCAGAATTTCCTTTTGATCTCTTCTGAGTATTTTTTGATGTTTTATTAATGCTTTTTTTTCTTTCTTTCTTTCCTTTTTTTTGGCGCCACTAGAAATACTTTTCAACTCCCTCACTCCCACCACTCCCTCCACCCAGATTGACAAAAATAAAAGGCTTCTCTTGTAAAAGAACAGTATTACCAAGCAAAACAAATTCCCAAATTTTGCTGTGTTGCAAATGCATGCCTTGTTCTGCACCCCTAGCCCATCACTTCTCAGCCAAAAGATGAGAAGCATGCTCCATCATCAGGCATGAGCTTATTTTTTTCTTGGGGGGGGGGGGTTCCTTTGCCTAGAGGAGGTGTGTGGCATGGTAGAAAGAACTTTGAACCAGGATTTAGATTATCTGGATTTGAGTCCTAGCTCTGATACTCACTAACCATTCTCTTAACTTCTCCAAGTGTCAGTTTCCTTATCTGTAATTTTTTGAAGTCCTGACCTTTGTCAGTACAAGGTGCTCCCAAAAAGGAAATCCTCTCCACTGGTGCAAATTACAAACTGTTCTATACTTTATAGACTCGGAACAGAGGCACTGAAAGGGTAAATGACTTACCCAGTGTCACACAGCCAACATATGCCAGAATGGACTTGAACCCAGGGCAAGACCCAAAACCAAGGCCAGTCTTCTATGTGTTGTCCCCCATCCAGCCTCTTGTCTGCAAAAAATGGGAATAGTAATGCTACCTTACAGGGTCAGTGTGAGAAAGTGCTTTGTAAACCTTTAAGTACAATAGAAATGTGAGCTATTTTTATATAAAAAGTCATTATAATTTACCTCTTTCTCATTAAAGTTGAAGCCAAGTGCAGCTTCCTTTTGAGTTAAGCATTAACTGGGATTTTTAAAGTAAAACTAATTTCTTAATTATTCTAGGTGAGCATTGTTATTATTTTTTTTTTTGCTATAGTATAGCGCTGTGCAATGACAATATGAAAAAGTAAAAGGACAAGAATTTCTAGTTTAATTGGGGAGCCAAGACATGAAATGCTAGCAAATCATAGAATATAAAACACTTAATAGACTGTCCTAAAAATCTTAGTGCAATTTTGAGCTTTAATAGTTTTAAACTGCACTGAGACTTTCACAATAGCCTATATAATTTGTTAAGGAAGAAGTAACTGGTGTGGCTACGTGGTTCTGTGGATAGAGCACTATGTTAGAAGTAAGGGAGACTCATTTTCCAAAGTTCAAATCTGACTTCAGGCACTCAGCTGTTTGATCCTGAGCAAGTCACTTAACCTTGTTTGCTTCAATTTCCTCATCTGTAAAATGAGGTGGAGAAGGAAATGAAAAACCAGTTCATTATCTTTGCTAAGAAAAACCCAAATGGAGTCACAAAGTCAGACTAGAATGAAAGGGCCAAAGAATACCAATAACAAAGAGGAGCAATTGAAATCAACTTAGAAGGAAATCAGGGATTCTAAGACATCTCAGGACTTTGTGAAAAGAGAGAAATGGAATTTTCAGTCTCTGAATGGTCATTAGAGAAAAAACTAGTGATTGATCTATTGTCCTTCTTGGCTGGGAACAAAGTACAAATGGGCTTAATTCCAGCAGAAGGAATTCAGATTAGTTATAAAGGAAAACCTGATGTTATAAGAAGATATAAAGGCCATAAAGCCACAGTGGATTATTTCTTTTGAGGGGCTATTTCAGGAAGCATGGTCTTGACTAGACAGAGGATGGTCTAAGTCAGAGGTGTCAAACTTAGTGATGGGGGCCACTAAACCATAAATGAGGTTCCCTGCAGATGCATATTATCTTAGAAAACCGCATTTTAACATTATCTATGTTCTATTGAATTTTCACTCATTATGTTAAATATTTCTTGGTAACATTTTAATCTGGGTTGCACTCTGGGATATTGTAGCTGCAATTGGGCCCCCAGATACTTATGGGCTGTCACTACATAGAATCTTTCAAGTCCTAGGATTCTATGAGCAATTAAAATGAATGACTAACTCTTCTATAATTCAAATGTAGAAACAGGACACGATATAGTGAAGAAAGCTTTAAGCCTGGCTTTCAATTACACTTTGTCACTTACTCGCTAGCTTTGTGACCATAGGCACATCACTGGATCTCTCTAAGTTTCAGTTTTCTCAGATGCAAAATGAGGACAAAAATATCTGTCATCCCTACATCATGGAGTGGCGATCCATTCCAGGGGATCTATGATTGAATTAGGATAGGTAGTGTTTTCAGTGATATAGAATGTCACCCAACCATGTCTGTCCATCCTGTGTAACTCATATTCACATCCCCCATAAACTTGTCTCAGGAAGTCCATTCCAAATACTGGAGGCTTTCTTCAAGTTCTCCTTATTGGTTATCCCTCAGTCTTCCTATATGATCAGACCATCTTTTTTTTTTTATTTCTCTCATATATATTTCTGTCCTTATTTTTATTTTTCCTCTACAGACTGGACTAGATGCTAGAAATAAGACTGCTCCTGAGGTCAGAAGCATACTGCTTTTCTGTTAATCTGCCTTGTCTCCCTCAACCTGCCATAAGTCCTTTTCTCAGTCTGTGCTGGATTTGTGACTAGGGCTGGGTAGTCATTCTCAAAGCTGCCTATTTCACCTGTCTCCACTGCAGTGCCCCTTTGTGAGTCTGGTGGTACCCTGTGATGGGTATGGGTTTTCCTTTTCCTCTGGGGCCTCTCCTTGGGCACTTGCCTGCTCAACAGTGTGACTCTAGACCAAAACTGTCCCCACTGTCTCCAGACCTCCTTGTCTAACTTCTTCTGAAAAGCTGAGCTGGACTCACTGACTTTTTCTGGATTTCCCCATCAGGATTTGGTCTGGTGCCTTTTATAGATCTGTTTGGAGTCTTGAGGAGAAGAGTTTGGCTGTACTGCTTCTTTCCCCTCTATCATCTTGGCTACAATTTCATAAGCTTTGTTTTCAGTGTGTGTGTGTGTGTGTGTGTGTGTGTGTGTGTGTGTGTGTGTGTGTGTGTGTGTGTCTGTGTGTCTGTGTGTCTGTGTATGTGTGTGTGTGTGTGTGTGTGTGTGTGTGTGTGTGTGTGTGTGTGTGTGTGTGTGTGTAGGTGCTTGGTCCCACTATGTGTCCTCTGAGAAATCCTTAATTTAAAATTTTCAGCCATTAGAGTTTTCATGACTCACAACCATAAAATGACTCACAACAACATCACCATAAAATGCTATTTTTTAAAATGGGCCTTTGTTTAAGGGAAAAGCTTTAAGTCATTATAATTTGCAATTTCCCAAAACCAATCCAATCCAGTCTTTTACTCCTATTCCATTCTATGTCCAACTTGGTCATTGTTTATTGGCACTATGATGCAAATTCAGTTTCTGTAGGTTGTCCCTCCAGCTATATAGCTGGACCATAGGTATTTTTTCATCCAATCAGTTTTCTCCTTTTAAATCATAGGACCATAGGTTCTTAAATCTAGACCTGGAAGGGTCCACAGACACCAGCCATCTTATCTAAATACCTCATTTTACGTATGGGGAAAAGGAGGTCGAGAGAGGGTCCCCTGGCCAATAAGTGTCTGAAGTAGGACTCAAACCCATAAGTTCCTGACAACAAGACTAGATATCCATCCATACAGTGTACTGTACAATTAGGAATCTTATATAGGAAGCTCCAGGGCTTAATGCAGTTAGTGTAATGCTAGCTGCCAACAAGAACATCATAAAGACCTTACCGTCTTCAAATAAGATAATGTATATAAAGTATTTTGCAAACCCTAATGTGTTATATAATTGGCAGCCATTAGTATTGTTATTATTCAGCCTGAAATAGCAAATAGGTCTACTTGGTTAAATCACAGATTGTTCACCCCTGGTACTCAATCTATCAAAAAACAATATTGTAAATCAATGGAGATTCTTACTTTCCAGTTCCTTCTTCTTGACAGGACGCGGGAGGAAGGAACTTATCTTTTACCCCTCCATGAAAATTTTCAAGAAAGATATTTCCATGATTGGGTTTCCTTCCTTGTAACCCCCCTGCCTTGGCAGGACAGATGGGGAGTGCAGCACCCTATAAATGTTTAATTGTTGCACAGTAAAAATATTTGCTTTCAGTAGCTAGAAGCAGTATGCAGTATGGGAGGGCTGCCTACCAAAGCTGCCAGACTTCATTCTAATGAGAACAGAAATAAAGTCTGATTAAATCAAATTCCCCATAGTGTAGAACCACTTAAATAAATGTTTCATATTGTTTGCATGATGCTTTTAAAATGTAACAGCTGCTTATGTAACCATTACGGTGGACATAAATCATTTATTACCATTACGGCCGTCATAGCAACACTCTCCTCCTTTCCTTCTTCCACTGACATTTTTATTACCAGCGGACTTCTCAGAGATGATGGTCGGCTTCACCCCCGCATGCTCCAGAGTAGGTGTGAGGGGGGAAGGGGATTCATGATGGCTAACATCAACCACCCGACATCATTCGCCCTGCCTCAGAGACCCAGAGAGATACAGGACATCTGTCATTATAAGACAGGAGGGGCAGGAGGCCAGGAAGGACAACCTCAAAATCCTGTGGATTTGGAGCATGAGAGAATCAGAGAATTAAGGACAGTCTGGGCTGGCGTCTTGTCCAACCCCCTGTGTTTGTATAGGACTTTTCCTAATTCAGTATTGCCTTAGATAACCAAAGCTTACTTTTCCTACCAAAAAAAAAAAGCAATTCCTTTCCACTTCAGGTTTCAGAGCACATAGCATGGGATTAACCAATCTGCTCTTCCACTATCTTGGCCAGAAAGGAGTGCTGAGAGAGTGCAACAGAATGAGAAATCACTTAAAATGAAAGGCAAAGCAATATGAACACCCGAGAGGCTGGACATCAAAGGCAGGGGGTTGACCTATCACCCTTCTGCCCATCAGCTCTGCAAGATGGAGCTGCTACAGCCAACAAGTCCACAAGCATTCATTGCGTGACTACTATGTGCCAGCATTGAGGATAAGGAATCTATGTCCTCTTAGATAAACTGAGGAGGATCAGGAAAGGCTTCTTGCAGAAATTAGGATTCCAGGTAGGGCTTGAAGGAATCCAGGAGCAGGAGTCAGAGGACAGAGAACACTTCAGGCATGGAGGAGACTCAGTGGCAATGGCTGGAGATGGAAGATGGGGTTTCTTATGGGAGGAACAGCAGAGGCCAGTGTCACTAAATAGAGATTACTCCCAAAGTTCAGAACCCTGTGATTGCATTCTCTTAGGTGGAGAGAGCTTTGTCAAAAAGATTGAGTGCCCTCTTAAAGAACAAAATTGCTTTGGTTTGCCAGAGGTATATCACGCCAGCATTATTCATGCAACCCACAAGGTGCATATGTACCTACACACCTAGCATACATATCTATAATACATCTGTGTTGCTGTTGTTTGGTTGTTTTGGTCTTGTCTGACTCTTTGGGACCATGCTGAGGTCTTCCTGGCAAAGATTGCAATGGTTTGCCACTTCCTCCTCCAGCTCTTTTTACAGATGAAGAAACTGAGGTCAAATGGCTTGCCCAGGATCACATAACTGATAAGTGTCTGAGGCCAGATTCGAATTCAGGGAGATGAATCTTCCTGACTCCAGACCTAGCCCTCTATCCATTATGCCACCTACCGACTTCTATGTACCCTTATGCTAGTCATCCTCCATGAGAGACAGAGGATTTATGCTCCCTTTCATAGGGAAGTCTGTCAATTCAGTTCTACTCCATGCAAAGCTGCTGAGGTCAGTGACAAAGTCTGCCATTCATTGAGATGGGCACCACCTGATATTATTTCTAGAAAGAAAGGAATGGTTGATCTGAAGAAGCAACATCCTGTAACGTAACGAGATCTGGGCTTGGAGTGAGGAGAGCTCTGTCTTGGAATTTTGCCTCCAATCCTCAATAAGCTACAAACGTGGCAAGTCATTATACCAGCACCCAATGTCCGTGGGACTTCTGTGAGGAACCGATGAATTTGATGAGTTTTAAAATGTCAGCTCTTGTGATCTGGAGAACACTCCAGTATCTGCTCAATTACCAACCACCCAAATTGGAATTTCATTTTTAATCTTCTTAATTATTCCTCTGGTAGGAAGGCTGGATAACCATTGATCAAGGAGGTTGTGGAGATCTTTCCATTACAAATTGGGCTGGGTGACCTTCACATTCTCTAGCAATTCTTTTGTAACACTATGTGCAAAGCATTTTGTTGAATTCTGGGGAAATAAAGATGAGAGCATCTAGGTGGCACAATATGGATGAAGAGCTGAGCCCGGAGTCAGAAGACCTGAGGTCAAATCCAGACTCATATGCTGATTAGCTGGGTTATATGGGGCAAATCGCTGAACCTCTGTCTGCCTCACTTTCCTGTCTGTCAGATGGGTGTAATCAGCATGTACCTCACAAGGTTGTTGTAAGAATAAAATAAGATAATCATCGTAAAGCATTTAGTATAGTGCCTGTCATGTAGTAAGCGTAAAGTAAACTTTAGTTTATTATAGGCTGCTAAGTGAGGCAGTAGATAAACTTGCTGGGCCTCAAGTCAAGAAGACTTCTCTGTCTGAGTTCAGATCTGACACTAGCAGTGTTGACCCTGGACAAGTCACTTTATACTGTTTGCTTCAGTTTCCTCCTCTATAAAATGAGCTGGAAAAGGAAATGGCAAACCACTGTAGTCTCTCTGCTAGGAAAACCCCAAATGGGATAATGAAGAGTCAGACATGATTGAAAACAACTGAATGACATTATTATTATTATTCTATAAAATTAATAATTAACATATTAAATTATTGCATTAACTATTATTTATAAAAATAGCAAACATTTTAATTGTGCTTTAAGGCTTGCAAAGTATTTTACATATATTATCTCATTTTATTCTCTCAACAACCTTGTTGAGGTAAGCTTTATTGTTGTACCCATTTGACAGATAAAAAATGTGCCTAAGAAGAGTGAAGTGACTTGCCTGAGAATCACATAGCAGATATCTGAGTTAGAATTCAAATTCAGACCTTCCTGATTCTAAATCCAACATTCTATCTACCACTTGTCAGACTTATGGGGGGAAGGGCGTAGAATGTCATACCTCTCACCCATAGAAGAATTTTCAATCTAATGTAATATTTTTTTGTTGTTTGTTTTAAACCCTTATCTAACTTCTCAGAATCAGTGCTGTACAATGGTTCTAAAGCAGAAGAGAAATTAAGGGCTAGGCAGTTGGGGTTAAGTGATTTGCTTAGGGTTACACAGCTAGGATGTGACTTACAGCAGATTTGAACCCAGGACCTCCAGTTCTAGTTTCCAATTCCCTCTCCCAACCTAATGTAATCTTGTCAGAACAGTTTGACCTAGTCATTCCTGCTTCTTAATCCCTAAATTTTTGAGCGACTAATCTCACAAACTCTCTCAAAGTTCCCCCAAAGGAAGATCCCTCACCCTCTACACATGGAGTCCCATGGCAGAACCTAGAATCTCTCCCTCTCTGCCCCTTCCCTCACCCTCACTTCCACCCGCAGCCGAAAGCTTCCCATTTCAGCTCAGATTCCATGATGCTGTGATCCCCACTTGTCTCTTTATGAAGAAGAAAACATAAGCATTTCAGTTTATGCTGATGCATTCATTCATTGTCCTCTGTGCAACTCCAAAGCCCTAGATAGAACTGCTCATCAGACAACTAATACAGTTTATAGGCATCACCCTATCATTCCTGATAAGCAGCACCCTGGAGGAACCTCCCTGCAAAGCTGCTTGCACCAGATAAGTAGGGATATAGCTGTCATTGCTTGTGTGGGAAGTTTGCTCTCAGCAGTCTCTGGCTTCATTACTCATGCCCTATTATTTAACCCCTGCAAATGTGAATATCCCCTCTCCATCTTCTTTCTTCCCTGGATCATCAGCAATTCCAGTACAGAATTGTACAATCTGAAAACACACTCCCTCAAGGGGGAGGAAATGAAATTTTGCTTTAAGTTTAATGCTTTTAGTGTTCTGGAGACTTGGGAGAGTAATGTTCAGAGCAATAATAATAATTTTTGTTGATTAGTCATTTCAGGCATGTCCTCCTCTTAATGATTTCATTTGGGCTTTTCTTGGCGGAGAGACTGTAGCGGTTTGCCATTTCCTTTGCCATCTCATTTTACAGATGAGAAAACTGAGATAAAGTTAAGTGACTTGCCCAAAGTCACACAGCTAATAAGCTGGGTTTTAACTCATGCAGATAAGTCTTCCTGACTTAATGCCAAGTACTCTATCCACTATGCCACCTAACTGTCCTAATAATAATAACTAACATTTATATAGAACTCTAAGGTTTGCAAAGTGCCTAACATATATTATCTCATTTGATCATAAAACCAAATCTGAGAGGTTATTATCCCTATTATTATTATTTCCCACTTCAGAGGTGGGGAAATTGACATTGAAAGAGTTTAAGGATTTGCCCATCACAGAGCTATTAAATGTATGAGGCAGATTTTGAACTCAGGTCTTCCTGACTCTCAGTCTAGCATCCATCAGAATACCTAGCTTTTCACTGAGGCAGGCATTGAATAGTGTGACAAGTACTATACTCGGAGTCATAGAACAAGAGTACAAATCCCTGCTCTACCACTGACTGTATGACCTTGGGCAAGTCATTTCACCTCCTCAGGTCTCAGTTTCCCCATCTGTAAAAAGAAAGCTATACTAGTTGCTTTCTGAGATCTCCTATAGCTCTAGAGGTATGATTCTCTGATCTCTCACTCCTAATCCAGTCCTCTTTACTACCTCATATCTCATGTTATAAATTTCATTTCTCCCTGTGCTAAAATGATGGCATGAGTCTTGGGGTCTGGGCATGGGAAATCCAGTGGCAAATGAAGTTGGGAGAGGAAAGGAATGTTTTTTTCAGAGGAAAAGGCACAGGTAACCCCACCCCACATCCTTGGGGAGTTATCAGATAGAGAAAACTCAACCCCCCCACTCTGAGGACATCCCAGTCTAATGGCACAGCAGATGCAGCTGGAAAAATTGCATAAGTAGACACAACAGAAACCTGATAAACAAGTCCATATCTAGCAGCAGCTAAACAAAATGATCTAATATTCATAAGAGTCAGGGGGGTATAAAGGAAGGTTTTGAATGAGGATCAGTTGTAGGGACGGGAGCTGTTTAGCCTGCAGAAGCAAAGACTTATGAGGGACATGACAGCTGCCATCTAGTATTTGAAGGGCTGTCAAGTGGAAGGGGAGAACATCGGATTGTTCTGCTTGGTCCCAGAGGACAGAACTAGACACAATGAAGAGAAGATGCAAAGGCAGAGATTTGGGCAAGGAAAAGTTCCTAACAATTAGAGCCATCCCAGAGTAGATTTGGCTACCTCAGGAGGTGGGGATTTCCCCCTCTTCGGAGCTCTTTGGGCAAGGCATGGATGACTATTTGTCAGGTAGTTGGTAAAGGAGGCTTCATGTTCAGGATAGGCTGTACTGGGTAGGTTCTGGGGTCCCTTCCAACTAAAAATTTCTATGATTCGTCATCAGACTTGGATGTTAGCCTGAGATACAAAGGATTAGAGGAATGAGGGGAGGGGAAGGTCTAAAGAAGAAGATGGATACTAAGCTCTCTAACCAGCGCAGAGGCTGAGGTGGTTTTAAGCTGTTTTACTGGAGACCTCCCAGATACTGGGCATCAAACGAGGCCATCTTGGTAGTATAGATAGCCATGAGCCATGAACAACACTTGCCTTTCCTCTCATTAAAGAAATATAATTAAGGATGACAAGAAGGCACAAACCAAAGGAAAGTATAAAGAGGTTTTTTAATTTTTTTTTTAAAGTAGAATTTCACAGCTAGAAGAGACATTAGAAAATATTTAGACTGTCATCTTGGTCAGTCCTTGAAGAACGTATTGATATTTGCTGCCCATCCATTTTTTAGTAAATGAGAATGCTGTAATGAGGGTTCAAGGCCTCTCATCTTTCCTCCAAAATTCCCACAGTTCGGGAGGTCCTAGGTTGAAATGGGAGGTCCTAGGTTCAAATCTGGCCTCAGACACTTCCCAGCTGTGTGACCCTGGGCAAGTCACTTGACCCCCATTGCCTACCCTTACCACTCTTCTGCCTTGGAGCCAATACATGGTATTGACTCCAAGACGGAAGGTAAGGGTTTAAAAAAAAAATTCCCACAGTTCAACAATTGTCACCTCTCCTTTTGTCAATAAGTAAGCAGAAGCTTCACAATAGAGGGGAAGCTCTTTGTCCAAGACCATATAGAATGAATTGCAAACCTCCATCGAAGTATTCTTGGAGAACTAGACAGTTGGAGGTACTTTTCCTTTACCCACTTGGGGACTTCCAGGATCAAAGAAACTCTTTTTAGGCAGTCAGAACTTTTTTCTCCATTACAAGCCAGGGAAGAAGGCTGTTAATAAGTCTGGAATTGAAAACAAGCATTCAATATTCTGCTCCGGAATATCTCTCTGCCAGTGTCCATTCCCTGCCTTCACCAATTGCAATCCACCAGAGCTGTTGCCGAGTGCTCCTTGAAAGCAGAATTTCCTCTCCCCTCCTGGGTCTTATTTGCTGCCTGTCTTCCATTCCCCCTCATCCCTCACAAGAATAAATGGAAATAATGAGGCAGGAAGAAGAATGAGGTATCATTAAAGGGCCCCCTTATAGGCAAACTTCAGTCCCTTAGCGAGAGGTGACTGATTTCTGCCCACCCTCCAAGCCAGTGTCCTTGTCACACACTGGCATGGTGGAACTCATCTGTGGATTCATTAGGAGATGCTGGCAAAGCAGATTTGGGGCCTCTCTCCTCTGAGGCAAACTGTCGAAAGTTGTATAATTTTACAGGCAATTTGGTTGTGAATCTAAACGAACATTAAAGTTTACAGGGAGCTCTGACTGTTTTGCAAGCTCAACACAAACCAGCCCAACGCCGACTTGTGCTGAGTCTCCTGCCTTCTGGAGTGGGTGAGAATCACTATCTGGCTAGGAGGGGTTTCTGGTAGGAGCTTGTCTCTGTTGTGCCACCTATTCTGCCACAGAGGCAATAGAGGGCAAGACTCGTGTCCAGGCTCCTCTGTGGGATCTAGTATCCATGTGTGACCCCATAAACTAGAGAAGGCTCCCAGATATGCCTGTCACCTAAAGGAATGGCATGGAGGCACAAGTTGGTGAATTTTTGCCCATTCTTCTTCACCTCTTTTCATACTCCACTTGCAATGGCGGGCCATTGGAGAAGATTTTTTTCTTTTAGTCAGAATTTCCAAGGAACTTAAAGAGAGAAAAAAGTGAAAAAATACTTAAGATACACAGGATTGTAGACTGAGAGCTGGAAAAGAGCTGAGAGACCAGGTAGGCCCACCTCCTCATTTTACAGAGATAAGAAAACTGAAGCCCAGGGAAGAGGAATGGATTATCTAAGGTAGAAATCGTTAGAAGTTTCCAGAACCTGGGGAAATTCCGGTCAAGATGGCGGTGTAGAAGCAGCGAAAGTTCAGACCTTGGAAACCCTTCCTTACCGATCACAAACTGAGTGCTCCTAGGACACCAAAATTCAAGCTGAACAACAGGATAGACCTGGGGAACCCTCCTCCTGGACCTGGATCAAAAGGTACGGCTCCTCAAAAGCCAGAACCCTAGATCACTCGGATTTAAGGGGTAGGCAGAAGGAAGGTCCCAGGACCCATCCCCCCCAACCCAGAATGCTGAGCCCACGGCAGCAGCGAGAACCTCAGGGCTCTGAGGACTCACCTTGAAAGCAACCTGAGCCAGTCTCCTGGGCGCCCAACACAGACAGCAGGGAAACATAGAGAGAAGGGGAAAGCCTGTAGCCCCCTGGCTGGGTCCTTCCATCTGAGTCTCAAAGGAGGTCCCAGCTTTAGGGCACCAGCTGAACCCAATCCCATCAGGAGCCCGCAGAGCTACTGAAAGGACAGAAACCTCAGGGCCTGCAAAGGGGTTGCCCCAAAGAGCTTACCTTGAAAGTAACCTGGGCCAGTCTCTGGGCATTCAACGCCGACTGTGGAGGAGGAGGTAGTTTTTTCTTTTTTTTTCTTTTTTCTTTTGGTTCAGGGATCATTTGGCCCACACCAGCTGAACCTAATCCCATCAGGAGCCCTCAGAGCCCAGGGAGACCATGACCCCTCCCCCCTTAGAGAGCAGGGTCTTCTGAAAAAACAGAAACCTAGAGGTGAAGTCAAGATGGCAGCCTAGAAGGAACATAGACCTGGCAGCCTGGTCAGAGCTTTGGAGATCCTCCATATTTGCTCCAGCCATCCAGGAAGTTTAAAACTCAGAGTAAACCCAGCCCAATCAAGCTGAACTTAATCCCATCAAAAGTCTCCAGAATGCAGGGAAGCCCAGGCTCCCCACCCATCCTCATTGACTACTGGACTTTAAGCCAATCAAAAGCCTCCAGAGGACAGGGAAGCTCAAACCCCCAACAACCCTCCCCCAGAGACTACACCAAGAGATCTTCTGTTAAAGTTCCAAGAGGGGAGACTGATAGAAGTCCCCCCCTCCAAAAAAATGAGAGGAACAAAAGCACAGACAAATAAGTAAAGAAGTAAGTAAGTAAGTAAAGTAAAGTAAGTAAGTAAGTAAAGAAGGGGTGAATTTGAGCAAACAACAGAAAAAGAAGAAAGAAACTACAATAGACAGCTACTACTCAGCAAATGGAACAGAGGGGGAGAGATCAGCAAACGATAAACCAGAAATTCCAACGAATTGGATACAGGCTGTGGAGGAACTCAAAATACAACTAAGACAGTCTGAAGACAATTGGAAAAAGACCTTAAAAATTAAGATAAGTCATCTGGAAACAGAGGCACTTGAACTAAAATGAGAAAATAGTGCCCTGAAAGCCAAAATCAATCATCTGGAAAATGAGGCAAAGGAGATGAAAGATAAGGTAAAGAGGATGAAAGAGGATCTTCAAAGAAAATCAGACCAGAAGGAAAAAGACGACCAAAAAGCCAGAGATGAAATCCAATCTTTAAGAGCCAGAATAAAACAACTAGAATCAAGTGACCTCACAAGGCAGCAGGACACTATAAAACAAAACAAAAAGAATGAAAAAATTGAGGAAAATGTGAAGCATCTCATTCACAAAACAGATGATTTAGAAAATCTTTCAAGAAGAGACAATTTAAGAATAATTGGTCTACCAGAAGACCATGACAAAAGAAAAAGCCTGGACAATATACTAGAGGAAATTATCCAGGAAAACTGTCCTGAGATCCTAGAACAAGAGGGAAAAGTGGAGATTGAAAGAATCTACAGATCACCCCCTGTATTTAATCCCCAACTGACAACACCAAGAAATGTTATAGCAAAATTCAAAAACAATCAGATGAAAGAACAGATATTACAAGCTGCCAAGAAGAAGCCATTCAGATACCATGGAAACACGGTGAGGTTAACACAGGATCTGGCTGCATACACACTGAAGGACCGAAAGGCATGGAATATGATATTCTGGAAAGCAAGGGAACTAGGTCTACAACCAAGAATAAAATACCCATCAAAACTGACTATATTCTTACAGGGGAAAGTATGGTCATTTAACACAACAGAAGAGTTCCAAGCATTCATAAATAAAAGACCAGACCTGAACAGAAAATTTGATGTCCAATCACAGAACTCAAGAGAATCATCAAAAGGTAATTTAAAAAGAAAGGAAAAGAAAAACAACAACAACAAATTTTTAAGAGACTCAATAAGTTAAAATGATATGTATCCCTAAAGAAAAGAGGTCATTGGTAACTCTTAAAAACTGTTGCTACCACCTGAGCAGCTAGAAGAATTACACTCAGAGGGAACAGTGACAAACTGTATAGGATGAAAGGACAAGACATAAATAGGTATATAGATATATGCATGCATAAATACATATACATGTGTATATATATATATATACATGACTATAGCTAAAAAAGAAAAGATGTTATGACTAAAAGAAATAGGAAAAGAAACAAAGGGGGGTAAATTTATATGTCACAAAGAAGCTAATGGTGGGAAGGGGGAGAACATCGATACACTGGAAGGGTAAAGAGGTTGGAGATAGGAAATACTCAACTCTTACATACTTTGAAACTGACCCAAAGAGGGAAGAACAATCCAATCCATTGGGGAAGAGAATAGATTTGCACCCTATAGGGGAGTAGAAGGGTAAAAATCGGACTGGTGGGGAGGGAAGCAGTACAAGGGAGGGAGAGGGTGGGGGGAAATTTTAAAAAGACTACAGGGGAAAATAAGGGAGGGAATAAGAAGGGAGGAGGCAGAAAGGTAAGTAAAATAAGGGGGGGGGGGAATGGGAGGGGACTGACTATAAACAAACATTGGTATAGAAGGAAATAGTGAAAGAAGAAAAGACAGGACCAGGAGTAGAAATCAAAATGCTGGGAAATACACAGCTAGTAATCATAACTCTGAATGTGAATGGAATGAACTCACTCATAAAATGCACGCGAATAGCAGAATGGATTAGAATCCCAAACCCTACCATATGCTATCTGCAAGAAACACACATGAGGAAGGTAGATATGCATAGGGTGAAAGTAAGAGGATGGAGCCAAACCTATTGGGCATCAAATGATAAAAAGAAGGCAGGAGTCGCAATCATGATATCCGACAAAGCCAAAGTAAAAATAAATCTATTTAAAAGAGATAGGGAAGGTAATTACATCCTGATAAAAGGCAGTATAGACAACAAGGAAATATCTGTATTCAATATGTATACACCAAATGGCAGAGCATCCAAATTTTTAAAGGAGAAACTAGAGGAGCTCAAGGATGAAATAGATAGAAAAACTATACTAGTGGGAGATCTGAACCTTCCCCTATCCGAACTAGATAAATCAAATAAAAAAATAAATAAGAAAGAGGTGAGAGAAGCAAATTAAATCTTAGAAAAACTAGAGTTAGTAGACATACGGAGAAAAATAAATAGGGACAAAAAGGAATACACCTTCTTTTCACCAGTACATGGTACATTCACAAAAATTGACCATGTACTAGGGCACAAATTCATTGCAAACAAGTGCAAAAGGGCAGAAATAATAGATGCAGCCTACTCAGACCACAATGCAATAAAAATAATAATTAGTAAGGGTACATGGAAAGATAAATCAAAAATTAATTGGAAATTAAACAATATGATTCTCCAAAACCATCTAGTTAAAGAACAAATCGTAGAAACAATTAATAACTTCATTGAAGAAAATGACAATGGTGAGACATCCTTTCAAAACCTATGGGATGCAGTCAAAGCAGTACTCAGGGGGAAATTTATATCCTTGAGTTCATATATAAACAAATTAAGAAGGGCAGAGGTCAATGAATTGGGCATGCAAATTAAAAAACTAGAAAGTGAACAAATTAAAAACCCTCAGATGAAGATTAAATTAGAGATCCTAAAAATCAAAGGAAAAATTAATAAAATTGAAACTCAAAGAACTATTGATTTAATAAATAAGACTAGAAGCTGGTACTTTGAAAGAAAAACAAATAAAATTGGCAAAGTACTAGTCAGTCTAATTAAAAAAAGGAAAGAAAAAAAACCAAATTGACAGTATCCAAGATGAAAAGGGAGACCTCACCTCTAATGAAGAGGAAATCAAGGCAATCATTAAAAACTACTATGCCCAATTATATGGCAAAAAATATGGCAATCTAAGTGATATGGATGAATACTTAAAAAAATATAAATTGCCTAGGCTAAAAGAAGAAGAAATAAATTACCTAAACAACCCCATATCAGAAAAAGAAATTGAACAAGCCATCAAAGAACTCCCTAAGAAAAAATCCCCAGTTCCAGATGGATTCACAAATGAGTTCTATCAAACATTCAAAGAACAGCTAACCCCAATACTATACAAACTATTTGCAGAATAAGGCAAGAAGGGGTTCTACCAAATTCTTTTTATGACACAAACATGGTACTGATCCCAAAGCCAGGCAGGTTAAAAACAGAGAAAGAAAACTATAGGCCAATCTCCCTAATGAATATAGATGCAAAAATCTTAAATAGGATACTAGGAAAAAGACTCCAGCAAGTCATCGCAAGGGTTATCCACTACGATCAGGTAGGATTCATACCAGGAATGCAAGGATGGTTCAATATTAGGAAAACCATCCACATAATTGACCATATAAACAAGCAAACCGACAAAAATCACATGATTATCTCAATAGACGCAGAAAAAGCCTTTGACAAAATACGACACCCATTCCTAGTGAAAACACTAGAAAGTATAGGAATAAAAGGGCCTTTCCTAAAAATAATAAACAGCAAATATCATCTGCAATGGGGAAACCTCAAAGCCTTCCCAATAAGATCAGGAGTCAAACAAGGATGCCCATTATCACCTTTATTATTTAATATTGTACTAGAAACACTAGCACTGGCAATTAGAGAAGAAAAAGAAATTGAAGGTATTAAAATTGGCAATGAGGAGACCAAGCTGTCACTCTTTGCAGATGATATGATGATTTACTTAAAGAATCCTAGGGAATCAACCAAAAAGCTAATTGAAATAATCAACAACTTTAGCAAAGTTGCAGGATACAAAATAAACCCACATAAGTCATCAGCATTTCTATATATCTCCAACCCAGCTCAGCAGCAAGAACTAGAAAGAGAAATTCCATTTAAAGTCACCCGAGACAATATAAAATGCTTAGGAATCTATCTCCCGAGACAAACACAGGAACTATATGAACACAACTACAAAACACTCTCCACACAATTAAAACTAGATCTAAACAATTGGAAAAACATTGATTGCTCATGGGTAGGACGAGCTAACATAATAAAAATGACCATCCTACCCAAACTTTTATATCTATTTAGTGCCATACCCATTGAACTACCAAAAAACTATTTTACTGAATTAGAGAAAATGATAACAAAGTTCATTTGGAAGAATAAAGGATCAAGGATATCCAGGGAAATAATGAAAAAAAAATACAAAGGAAGGTGGCCTTGCAGTCCCAGATCTAAAACTATATTACAAAGCAGCAGTCATCAAAACAATTTGGTACTGGCTAAGAGACAGCAAGAAGGATCAGTGGAATAGACTTGTGGTAAATGACCTCAGCAAGACAGTCTTTGACAAACCCAAAGACCCCAGCTTTGGGGACAAAAATCCAGTATTTGATAAAAACTGCTGGGAAAATTGGAAGACAGTGTGGGAGAGATTAGGTTTGGATCAACACCTCACACCCTACACCAAGATAAACTCAGAATGGGCGAATGACTTGAATATAAAAAAGGAAACTATAAGTAAATTAGGTGAACACAGAATAGTATACATGTCAGACCTTTGGGAAGGGAAAGATTTTAAAACCAAGCAAGACATAGAAAGAGTCATAAAATGCAAAATAAATAATTTTGACTACATCAAATTAAAAAGTTTTTGTACAAACAAAACCAATGTAACTAAAATCAGAAGGGTAGCAACAAATTGGGAAACGATCTTCATTACAAAAACCTCTGACAAAGGTTAAGTTACTCAAATCTATAAAGAGCTAAACCAGTTGTACAAAAAATCAAGCCATTCTCCAATTGAAAAATGGGCAAGGGACATGAATAGGCAATTTTCAGTTAAAGAAATCAAGACTATTAATAAGCACATGAAAAAGTGTTCTAAATCTCTTATAATCAGAGAGATGCAAATCAAAACAATTCTGATGTATCACCTCACACCTAGCAGATTGTTCAACATGACAGCAAAGAAAAGTAATGAATGCTGGAGGGGATGTGGCAAAGTAGGGACATTAATGCATTGCTGGTAGAGTTGTGAATTGATCCAACCATTCTGGAGGGCAATTTGGAACTCTGCCCAAAGGGCACTAAAAGACTGCCTGCCCTTTGATCCAGCCATAGCACTGCTGGGTTTGTACCCCAAAGAGATAATAAGAAAAAAGACTTGTACAAGAATATTCATAGCTGCACTCTTTGTGGTGGCCAAAAATTGGAAAATGAGGGGATGCCCATCAATTGGGGAATGCCTGAACAAATTGTGGTATATGTTGGTGATGGAATACTATTGTGCTCAAAGGAATAATAAAGTGGAGGAATTCCATGGAGACTGGAACGACCTCCAGGAAGTGATGCAGAGTGAGAGGAGCAGAACCAGGAGAACATTGTACACAGAGTCTGACACATTGTGGTACAAGAGAACATAACGGACTTCTCCAGTAATGGCTTTACAATGTCCCTGAACAACCTGCAGCGATCTACAAGAAAAAAAAAAAAACTATCCTCAAGCAGAGGACAAACTGAGGGAGTAAAAACACCGAGGAAAAGCAACTGCCTGTGTACAGAGGTTGAGGGGACATGATTGAGGAGAGATGCTAAATGAGTGCCCTAATGCAAATACCAACAACAAGGAAATGGTTTCAGAGCAAGGACATATGCGATACCCAGACGAATCGCACCTTGGCTAGGGAAGGGGTGGCGGGGGGTTGGGGGGAAGAAAAGAAAATGATCTGTTTCCAATGAATAATGTATGAAAATGACCAAATAAAATAATGTTTTAAAAAATGAAAAAAAGAAAAAAGAAAATTTAAAAAAAAAGGACTTTCCAGAACCTGTTCTGATTCCAGAACCAAGACTCATTCTGCTGTGCCAAGTGTCCCACTCTTAGATTTTGTGGTGGTAAAAAACTGGAAGCAAAGTGGTACCTCATTGATTCAGGAATGCATGAGGAAAGTATAGAATGTGAATGTCATAGAACATTATCATGTACTGAAAAATGAGAAATATGAAGAATTCGAAGAAATACACAGATTTGAATCAACTGATACAGGGAAACTAAACATAAACATGCAGTGGCTAGATGACACAGTAGATAGAGTGCTATACCAAGACGACTCATCTTCCTGAGTTCAAATATGATCTCAGACACTATCTAGATGAATGATTCTGGGCAAGTCACCTAACCCTGTTTGCCTCAATTTCTTTATCTGTAAATGAGCTGGAGAAGGAAATGACAAACCATTCCAGTATCTTTGCCAAGAAAACCCTGAAAAGAGTCGGGCATATCTGAAAGTGACTGAACAATAACAACAAATATAAATATATATATGTGTGTATATGTGTATGTATAATATATATGCAAATGCATGTGCACCATGACTATAGAAATGCAAATGAAAAGATTACTAAAAGGAAACTAATTCTGAGCAACAAAAGAAAATCAATAATGGTCCTAAAAGCAAATACCAAAACATAGCCTCTTTTCTCTCAGCACAGAGGGAATAATGGCAATCAGGGTATCTCAAAATCTTTAGTGCATCTATAAGAGTTTATAGCTTTAATAGTGGAGGAAATAGACACCACAGGTGATATGTAAAATGGGGAGGGATGGAAGTCTTAATTTCTTTTAAATTATGTTGAAATTTAAATTTAAGCTTTAATGGTTTAAAGCTGCACAGAGACTTTTGGGACACCCTGTAAATGTAGCATTCCTCTTTGGCTGCCTCCTCTTACTCATGCTCTAATTGGTAGGCAGGGTCCCCAAAGGGTAGCTAACTCCTAATCTCCCAGTATTCTATCAAGCAACCCTGAATCTTTGTAGCTTCTAATTCTGCAGAGATAACTAGAGGATTCAGGGAATTGAGTGATGCCTCTGGAGTCAAGAAGACTTGAGTTCAAATTCTCTCTGAGACACTAGCTGTATGTCCCTAATTAAGACACTTTATAAAATGGAGATGATAATAGCACTTACATCCTAGGGTTGTTTTGAGGATCAAATAAGATATTTGTAAAGCATGTAGCATAGTGCCTGGCATATAGTAGGTATTTAATAAATATTTGCTTCATTTCTTCCTCTTAAGCCCTTGCCATTGTACCCACCCATTACCAATTAACAAACTGAATTCCATTAGCTTAGAAAATGCATGGGGTGGGGGGCATCTGGGTGGCTCAGTGGATTGAGAGCCAGGCTTAGAGATGGGAGGTCCTAGGTTCAAATCTGGTCTCAGCCATTTCCTAGCTGTGTGATCCTGGGCAAGTCACTTGACCCCCATTGCCTAGTCCTTACCACTCTTCTGCCTTGGAACCAATACACAGTATTGATTCCAAGACAAAATGTAAGGGTTTAAAACAAACAAACAAATAAACAAAAACCACATGTGGTCTAATGTGGCTCTTCACTCCTAGCTCTTCAAGGACTTTTTCCCCTTCCCTTCATCCTTAAGTGATTTCCCTTAGGCATAACTCTCTCCTGGGCTCCATGGATCAGGCATTCTCTAAAGCCCAAAGCCAGCATATTTCTCTCCATGATGAGGGGTCACAATTTCTCTAACTTCTGGTGTCTTCAGGTGTCTGTCTTTTTCCACATCTTTCTACATTTCTGATAGTGTTGGCCACTCTGACTCTGGGGGTCACCACTATAACCTCCAGTGGCCAGTTGGACCTCTGATGGGATCTCTAGATCTCCAAATGTCAGAAGATCACTGCTTGGGTATTCCCATCTCAAAGTTGCTAGTCACTGTTGGATTTCAGTGGTTGTTGCTACTGGCTCTGGTGACATCTTCTATCAACTTTGTCAATGGGGTCTCTTGATCTGAATTCAGCACATTACTGGGGTATTAAATCTCTGACTATTCATTTACCCAGAAGTAGGTTGACCAAAATTTCCTTGTGTTTGATTGAAACCAAGCAGAGAATATCTGTGCATTCTATAAAGACTAAAGCCAGTCATGCAATATCTCTTCTTTTTTCAAGAATTGGGCACCATAGATCAGCCTAATAATCAGGCATGATCCCTATTTGGGGCATTTTTGTGGTATTGTTTTTCTTTCTTATGAAGGAGATTTCAATTTGGCTTGATGGAAATTATTGTGCTATAAAGACAAAAACCATCCATAAATTTTATTTTTTAAAAAAAGCAAAATAGATACCACTGATTTAGACCATCTCCAATTTGTCTAGTGAAACACATAAGCACTGGTCCTACCTGGAAATCTGGAACTAGACTAGGATCAGAGGATTTAAAACTAGGAGAAATGTTAGAGATCATTTTGTTCAACACTACCTTTTTACAAACTACCTGGAGCCTTCTCTTCCTCTGTTGTCTAATCTCTATTACCAAGGGATAATGTGCTCACACAGACCAAGTTTGATCCTAAATGATTGACCCCAAAGGGATCAGATGATCTCTTTGATTCTATTTCCACCCCAATAAAACTACAGGGAAATTTCTAATGCATGACTTAAATTTGGCTATTGTCTAGGATTTACTTCATAGTAGGTAACAATGTCCCCTCCCCCAAAAGTATTGTCTATAGATCATCTTTTTATTTCTTACACCTTGGAACATGTATAACGTACAAAGCATTAACAGGTACACATGAATAAAAACAAAATCCCTAGATCTAGTGACCTTAGAAATTCTCTAGTCCAACCATTAGGATAGATGAGAGAACAGAGACCTAAAGAGACTATATGCTTTCTCTAAGGTCATACAGTAGATAAGCATGGAAGGAAGGATTAAGACTCATATCCTTTGATTGTACAGTCAGTGCTCTTCCCACTATACCCATTAGTCTCCAGCTGTTAAAGTAAAGATATTTGGTGGGATGGCTGAACAAATACCTATTTACCTTGGGTTTTTACTTACTGCCCTAGCAATTCACAGTAGTACCAAGGAGAATGGGTAATGTACAGACTCTTCAGTTATGGCTTCAGTCTTCTAGTTTCAAGGCTAATTTTTGGCTCCACTTTTCTTTTGCTGTGATGGCCCCTGTTAAGGAAATCTTTTCCTCCTTGGAGGATAGTGCCTGAAGCTCAAACTCAAGAACTCTGGAACTCAAGACCTCTCAAACCCAGGGATTATTCATGAGAATGTAAACTGAAGTTTGGAAATATATATTCTCAGGAGAAAGAAGGAAGGAAGGAAGGAAGAAAGGAAGGAAGGAAGGAAGGAAGGAAGGAAGGAAGGAAGGAAGGAAGGAAGGAAGGAAGGAAGGAAAGAAGGAAGGAAGGAAGGAAGGAAAGAAAGAAAGAAAGAAAGATGAAAGAAAGAAAGAAAGAGAGAGAGAGAGAGAGAGGGAGGGAGGGAGGGAGGAAGAGAGGGAGGGAGGAAGAGAGGGAGGAAGGGAAAAGAGAAAAAGAGAAAAAAAGAAAAAAGGAAGGAAGGAAAAAAGAGAAAAAGAAAGATAGGAAGGAAGAAAAAGAGAGAAAGAGAAAGGAAGGAAGGAAGGAAGGAAAGAAAAGGGAAAAGAAAGGAAGGAAGAAAAAGAAAGAAAGAAAGAGGGAGAGAAAACATAAAAGGAAAGTGGATCTTGTTGTTGAGTCATTCTGTTGCATTGTACTCTGTTTTTGTTTGTTTAGCTTTTTAAAAAAATTCTTTTAATTTTTTCAATTACTTATAGAATCAATTTTTTACAATTTTTTTTTTCATTTTGTGATTCTGATTTTCTTCTTCCCTCCTTCCTCCCACCCAAGGTGGTAAATGGTCTATTAAAGTTTATACCAGTACTTTCATGTAATGTACATTTCCATATTCTCCATGCTATGTCTGGAGACATATATTGCACATACAATTAAAAAAAAACTCATGAAGGAAATAAAGCAAAAGATTGCATGCTTTGAACTGTGATCAGATTCCAATAGTTCCTTCTTTGGTTTTGGTTAGCATTTTTTATCATGGTTCCGTTAAGGTTATCTTGGAACCTTGTTTTGCTTCTAATAGTTTAGTCCTTCACAATTGGTCATCATACAGTATTTCTGTTTCTATATACACCATTCTCCTGGTTCTGCTCACTTCACTTTTCATTAGTTCATATAAATCTTTCCAGGTTTTTCTAAACTCATCTTATTCATCATTTCTTATGACAAAATAATATTCCATTACAACCATATAATACAACTTGTTCAACTATTTCCCAGTTGATGGACATCATCTACCTGTGAAGATTGGATTTAGCTCTCCCCTGATTGTAATGATAAAGGTACTTAACTCCTCCCTTATTGCAAAGATTAAATTGTAATTCCCTGGCTATTTTTAGATTTAAATACCCAAAAGTGTAAACCCAGTATTTAAAGTAGATCTACCCATTTTAACCACAAAAAGGTATGAACTAACCACAAAAAGGTATGAACTAAACACAAAAGGTGTGAACACCCATTTCATACATTGAGTGGGAGGTCTGTGACCCACCTGTGAAAGAATGGACAGTCCTGGAGAGGAGCATCTACTGTGATCGGTAGAGTAAAAATTAGGGGAAGTGACACAAGAGAAAAAAGGTCTTTAAATAGTGGAAACAGAGACACACAGGGAGACAGTCAAGTCACTCAGAGTTGGACTAGAAGACAAATACTCAGACTTGGAGTGAAGACACTTGGCTGTGGAACTGGACCCCTGGAGGAGTTTGTGCAGGAGACCTCTGACTGCTTTCCTTTTAGATGGTCACCACCATGAGTGTAAAGTCTGACTTCTTTCCTTGCCCTTTCTGGAGATGTGAACCTCCAAAAAAGGCCCATCATCTTGAGACTCCTTTCCTCTGACTGGTGCCTTAGAATTTCTAACTGGTTCAGAGGAAGCCAGAATGCTCTCTCTCTCTCTCTCTCTCTCTCTCTCTCGTGCGAGCGCGCGCGCGCGCTGTTGCTCTCTCTCTCGCTCTCGCTCTTGCTCTCTCTCTCGCTCTCGCTCTCACTCTGTCTCTCTCGCTCTCGCTCTCTCTCCTTTTCTCTCTTCCTTAATATCTTCCCTCTATTGAAAAATAATCTATCGTAAATTACATTTTACTTTTAGAAATTCATTTTGGGATTTAGAAATTAAATCCCTGATGACCACCAATTAAATATTCAGAACCAACTATAAATTTAACATACCTCCCCACCCAGCTTCCTGTTCTTGACCATTACAAAAAGTGTTGCTAAAAATAATTTTTTAGGGGCAATCAGGTGGCCCAACGGATTGAGAGCCAGATCCAGAGACAGGAGGTCCTGGGTTCAAATATGGACTTAGACACTTCATAGCTGTGTGACTCTGGGGAAGTCACTTAACCCCCATTGCCAAGCCCTTATCACTCTTCTACCTTAGAACCAATACAGAGTACTGATTCTAAGACAGAAGACAAGGTGATATTTTGGTGTTGTTGTTTTGTTCTGTTTTTTAAATTTTTGTGCAAGTATGTCCCTCTCACCTATGTCCAATCTTTTTGGGATACCACAGACCCAGTCTGTCATAATCCTGGGTTGGAGGGTATGTAGAATTTTATGGTCCTTTGAGTGTGGTTCCAGGTTCCTCTCTAGGATGGTTCTATCAGGTCAGTTCCACAAACAGTGTATTAGTGTCCCAATTTTCCCACATCCCCTCTAACATTTATCATTTTCCTTTTTTGTCATAATAGTCAATCTGATAGGAGTGAGGTGGTATCTCAGAGTTGTTTAAATTTGCATTTCTTTAATTAATGGTGATTTGGAACATTGTTTCATATGACAAGAAACAGTTTTAATTTCTTTACCTGGCAACTGCCTGTTAATATCCTTTGACCACTTATGAACTGAGGAATGCTTTGTATTCTTACAATTTGAATGTCTGTCTTTTTGTGACCCCATGCACAAGTCCTTGTATCCTCTACTATTTCCTGCAGTTTGTCCAAAATCATCTTTGTTGTTATGATGACACTATCTAACCATCTCAACCTCTATCATCCCCTTTTCCTTTTACCTTCCTTTTTCCCAGCATCATCATTTTTTCCAACAAATTCTATGTTTTCATTATGTGGTCAGAGTATTTAAACTTCAGCTTTGATATTTGACCTTCCAGTGAATAGCCTGAATTAATTTCTTTATGCATTGGCTGAGTTGATGTCCTTATTGTCCAAAAGACTGTAAACCTTAAAATTTCTTAGACTTATGAATGTTGGAAATTTCACTTGAAAAAATTTCCTACTGATAGTAAGAACTCTATTGGAATATGAAACTCCTTGGCATGGAAGGATCCTTCTCCTCCATACTTAAGACTACTTTAGGACAGAAACCTTTTGCTAAACAATGGAAAGTGCTTTGACCTATGCTTAAGCATAGAACAGGAAGTTCTTTGAGTCATGATTGATTTTAGAATTGATACAATAGAGATACTTGGAATGACAGAACCAGGTCTTGGAAACTACAATCTCCACCCTACTCAGAGTAACAGGATTTAGGAAGGGCTGCAGCAAAGATCAAGATTTAATTATTTGAGAATATGACCTTCAACAGACATGTGCAAAGGGGAGAGATCTCTGGGTGGTCCTGGGTTAAGCTAGAGCCACCATTGGCACAGGGGAGACATCGACAGTGATTGGTAGATGTGAGAACTGAGGGGAGGGAACTGAGATTGTTGCCTTAAAGATACCAGGGTCTGAGGACTGGAGGGAGGTTGCTCTGAAGAAGGACTGAGGAAGTTGCTCTGAAGGAGGACTGAGGAGGTTGCTCTGAAGGAGGACTGAGGAGGTTGCTCTGAAGGAGGACTGAGGAGGTTGCTCTGAAGGAGGACTGAGGAGGTTGCTCTGAAGGAGGACTGAGGAGGTTGCTCTGAAGAAGGACTGAGGAGGTTGATGCTCTGGAGGAGGTCTGAGAGGAGAAAGGTCCTGGAGGGAGAGCTCCTGGAGAGGTCTTGAAGGAGGCTGTGGAAGGAGAACTCAGGAGGAGTCAGGAGGAGAATTCTCTGGAAACATTTCTTGAAAGGAGGCTCTCTTGAAGGTGGAGCCTGAGGTTGGCATGAGAAGCCTTACCTAGAGAGATCTTGGGTGAGTGATAAAACCAACTGACTGATTTATCTCTTAGGACTGAGGTCTAGGCCTTATTGGCTTGAGACCCTTCATTCTTATTCCTTTCTTCCTTTCTCTCTTTTTCTATTGATTAATCAGTGTATTATAAATTAAATTTCTCTATAAAACCCAGTTGGCTTGGGCATATTCATAAAATTGGGAATATATTCCCTGGTGACCATCTTATATTTATATAAAACCAAGACCCAGTAGAAAACATATTTCAGCGGTCATAATTGTTATATATTTCCCTTGCTCCCAAACATTTTAATTATCACAGTTTATGGCTCCCACTCTCTTATCTACAACTATTTAACGCTCAAAACTAATTTAAATCTAACAAGACACTTAAAAAGTCTTCTCCATCATCATAATCCAAAAGTGTCAATTCTGCAGCTCTCAATTTTCCTTAGGGTCCAACTTTCACAACCATACATTACCACTCGAAAAATGATAGCTTTGACTACATAAATCTTTGTTGGCAAAATGGTGTCTCTTTTTTAATATGCTATCAAGAAATTCCAGTTTCAGGATCATTTGGCCAAGGAGAAGCCTCTATCCCTTGTAAGTAGTCATTTTGTCTCTAAAGGGGGAAAAGAGAAGTCTTTTCTCCCACTCATCATTTCCCCACCCCCTTTGCTGAACTATATAGTCTAGAAGGTGTTAAGAGAGTTTTTTAAATTAATTTCTCCTTTTTTATATTTAAGAGGAAAAGGAGCAATAATATTTTTCAGTAAGAGACCCCCTGCTGTGCAGGTTGGCAGTTGGTGAGAGTTAGAAGGGTATTGCTGAATGTGGTTTTGTAAGTTGCAGACCATTGGAAAGGGCTTTTGTCTCTGGGTCTCTTGGGGAAAGGTTGTGCTGCTAGCAATCTCTCTGGTTGGAGACAGAGAACTGAATTAAGGCCTTAATACCCTTATTGATTATGAATTAACTTGGGTAGATAAGGTAGCTAGATAGTGGTTATATTATCAGATAGAAAGAGTAAGGAGAGTAGGCAAGGGCTTCAGCCTAGCAGAAGTTACTGCCCTCTGAGGCAGATAGATGTAGGGTTTTCTAGAAAAATTTAGTTAGGATTGGGATCTTGGGTATAGTTATAATCTATTTCACTTTTCTCCTTCCTATTTACTATCCATATTTCCTAATAATAAACCAAGTGTTTTGTATTTAATAAACTGTGCACTGGCTTTTGATCAAACTCCTGCCCACCCAAAATTTAACCCTTCACAAAGCCTAAGGAGAAAAAGTGAAGAAAAGTAGAAGGGACAGAGTAAAAAAGGGCAGATTTAGGGGGGCGGAGTCAAGATGGTGGCTTAGCAAGCAGCAAAAGTTCAGACCTTGTAGAAGACCCTTCCTTACTGATACAGACTGAATGCTCCTAGGGCACTGAATTTCAAGCTGAACAACAGGACAGAAGTGGGGAACCCTCCTTCTGGACTCAAATCAAAAGGTATGCCCCCCCAAAGCTGGAATCCGAGAATACTCAGGGCTAAGGGGAAGGCAGAGTGAAGGTCCCAGGACCCCTCCCCCACAACCCAGAAGGCTGAGCCCCCAGCAGCAGTGGGAACCTCTGAGAGGGCAAAGGTGCTGGTTTGGAGGGTTTACCTTGTGAGCAGCAGGGCGCCGCGCTCAGAGCATCCAGCTTGGACAATGGGAAGGAAGCCAGGGAGAGATGGGACCGTGGCTGGTTCCCTCCATCGGGCTCCAGTCTCACCCTTGCCTCAGGGCATATCCAGACCAATCCAGTTGAACATAATTCCACGAGACCTCTTCAGAGTTTAGGGAGGCGGGCAAAGGCACTTGAGGACAGCGGAGAAGCAGCTGGAGAGAACTGGAGAGAGCCTGGGCAGCCCAGCCTTCCAGGAGTCTTCAGAGCCTCAGAGCTTCATACCACATACAGCCCGACCCAGTTGAACTCAATCCAATCAAAATCCCCCAGAGGACAGGGAAGCTAACATTCCTCCCCTAGAGACTGTACCAAGAGATCTGACAAAGCTCCAAGAGGGGAGACTGACAGCCCCAAAACCAAAACAAAATGAGAGGAGCAAGAGCACAGCCAAATACGGGGAGGAAAGAAGGGGTAAACTCGAACAAACAACAGAAAAAGAAGAAAGAAATTACAATAGACAGCTTCTGCACAGGTAATGAGCAAAGAGCGAATGAAACAGAGGGGGTGGGATCAGCAAAGGAAAAATCAGAAATCCCAGCAAATTGGATACAGGCTTTGGAAGAACTCAAAATGCAATTCAAAACACAATTAAGAGAGGCTGAAGACAATTGGGAAAAGAACTTAAAAACTAAGATAAGTCATCTGGAAACAGAAAATAGTGTCTTGAAAGCCAAAATCAACCAGCTGGAAAATGAGGCAAAGGAGATGAAAGATGAGGTGAAGAAGATGAAAGATGACCTCCAAAGAAAATCTGACCAAAAGGAAAAGGATCACCAAAAAACTAAGGATGAAATCCAGTCTTTAAGAACCAGAATACAACAACTAGAATCATGTGACCTCACAAGGCAGCAGGACACTATAAAACAAAACAAAAAGAATGAAAAAATTGAGGAAAATATGAAGCATCTCATTCACAAAACAGAGGATTTAGAAAATTGTTCAAGGAGAGACAATTTAAGAATTATTGGCCTACCAGAAGACCATGACAAAAGAAAAAGCCTGGACATTATATTACAGGAAATTATTAAAGAAAACTGCCCTGAAATCCTTGAACAAGAGGGAAAAGTGGAGATTGATAGAATCCACAGATCACCTCCTGTACTTAATCCCCAACTGACAACATCCAGGAATGTTATAGCCAAATTCAAGAACTATCAGACCAAAGAAAAGATATTACAAGCTGCCAAGAAGAAGTCATTCAGATACCAAGGAGCCACAGTGAGGATAACTCAGGATCTGGCTGTATCCACACTGAAAAAAAGAAAGGCATGGAATACGATATTCCGGAAAGCAAGGGAACTAGGTCTACAACCAAGAATCAACTACCCAGCAAAACTGACTATATTCTTACAGGGGAAAGTATGGTCATTCAACAAAATAGAAGAATTTCAAGAATTCGTAAAGAAAAGACCAGGCCTGAACAGAAAATTTGATGTACAAGCACAGAACTCAAGAGAATCATCAAAAGGTAATTTAAAAAGAGGGGAAAAAAGAAAAACAAAAAATAATTTTTTTAAGAGACTCAATAAGTTAAAATGATATGCATCCCTATAAGAAAAGAGGTCATTGGTAACTATTAAAAACTGTTGTTATTACCTGGGCAGCAAAAAGAAGTATACTTAGAGGGAACAGCAACAAACTGTATAGGATGAAAGGACAAGACATAAATAGGTATATAGATATATGCATGCAAAAATACATACGCATGAGTATGCATATATATGTATATATATGTATATATATATAACTAGAGCTTAAAAATAGGTTAATATTAAAAGAAATGGGAAAAGAAACAAATGGGGGTAAATTTATATGTCATAAAGAAGCTCATGGTGGGAGGGGGGAGAACATCAATACACTGGAAGAGTAAAGAGGTCGGAGACAGAAAATACTCAACTTTTATGTGCTTTGAAAGTGACTCAAAGAGGGAAAAACAATCCAATCCATTGGGGACAGAGAATAGATTTGCACCCTATAGGGGAGTAGAAGGGTAGCAAACGGTCTGGTGGGGAGGGAAGCAGTTACAAGAGAGGGAGGGAGTGGGGGGTTAACTTTAGAAAGACTACAGGGAAAATAAGGGGGGGATAAATAGGGAGGGGGTAGAAAGGGAAATAAAATAAGGGTGGGAAAAGGGGGACTGTTCAAAAGCAAACATTGATATAGAAGGAAATAGTGAAAAAAGAAAAGGCAGGAAAAGGAGCAGAAATCAAAATGTTGGGAAATACACAGCTAGTAATAATAACACTGAATGTGAATAAAGCAGTGGTTATCAAAACAATTTGGTACTGGCTAAGAGACAGAAAGGAGGATCAGTGGAATAGACTTGGGGTAAATGACCTCAGCAAGACAGTCTTTGACAAACCCAAAGACCCCAGCTTTGGGAACAAAAATCCAGTATTTGATAAAAACTGCTGGGGAAATTGGAAGACAGTGTGGAAGAGATTAGGTTTGGATCAACACCTCACACCCTACACCAAGATAAATTCAGAATGGGTGAATGACTTGAGCATAAAGAAAGAAACTATAAGTAAATTAGGTGAACACAGAATAGTATACACATTAGACCTTTGGGAAGGGAAAGATTTTAAAACCAAGCAAGACTTAGAAAGAGTCACAAAATGTAAAATAAATTATTTTGACTACATCAAATTAAAAAGTTTTTGTACAAACAAAACCAATGTAACTAAAATCAGAAGGGTAGCAACAAATTGGGAAACAATCTTCATAAAAACCTCTGATAAAAGTTTAATTACTCAAATTTACAAAGAGCTAAATCAATTGTACAAAAAATCAAGCCATTCTCCAATTGATAAATGGGCAAGGGACATGAACAGGCAGTTCTCAGCCAAAGAAATCAAAACTATTAATAAGCACATGAAAAAGTGTTCTACATCTCTTATAATCAGAGAGATGCAAATCAGGACAATTCTGGGGTATCACCTCACACCTAGAAGATTGGCTAACATAACAGCTATAGAAAGTAATGAATGCTGGAGGGGATGTGGCAAAGTAGGGACACTATTTCATTGCTGGTGGAGTTGTGAATTGATCCAACCATTCTGGAGGGCAATTTGGAACTATGTCCAAAGGGCGATAAAAGACTGTCTGCCCTTTGATCCAGCCACAGCACTGCTGGGTTTGTACCCCAATGAGATAATAAGGGAAAAGACTTGCACAAGAATATTCATAGCTGCACTCTTTGTGGTGGCCAAAAATTGGAAAATGAGGGGATGCCCATCAATTGGGGAATGCCTGAACAAATTGTGGTATATGTTGTTGATGGAATACTATTGTGCTAAAAGGAATAATAAAGTGGAGGAATTCCATGGAGACTGGAACAACCTCCAGGAAGTGATGCAGAGCAAAAGGAGCAGAACCAGGAAAACATTGTACACAGAGACTGATACATTGTGGTACAATCGAAGGTGATGACTTTTCCATTAGTTGCAATGCAATGTCCCTGAACAATCTGCAGGGATCTAAAAAACACTATCCACAAGCAGAGGATAAACTGTGGGAGTAAAAACACCGATGAAAAGCAATTGCTTGACTACAGGGGGGAAGGGGATAGGACTGAGGAGGGACTCTAAATGAACATGCTAATGCAAATACCAACAACTTGGAAATGGGTTTGAATCAAGAACGCATGTGGAATCGCGCGTGGGCTATGGGAGAGGTGGTGGGAGGGTGGGAAGGGAAGAAAAGAAAATTATCTTTGTTTCCAATGAATAATGTTTGGAAATGACCAAATAAAAATTAAAAAAAAATAAGGAAAGCAAAAAAAAAGGGCAGATTTACAACTTACTTACAAAGGAGACACTTTCTTTAATCCATTTTCCAGCAACTCAAGCAACCAGTCATCAAGAGGTAGTTCCAATCTCTGCAGCCAGATTTGTAAAGCCCTAGGGCACCCCCATAGGAAGTCTCCTTCAGACAAAGAGTCAATACTTTAATTTAATCAAATCAATTGGAGGACACATCCAATTGATCAAACATTATTCTGTATAGGTAAGATAACTGAAGCCTAAAGGACTTAAGTGCCTTGCCCAGTATGGCACATGTAGTAAGCAGAACAACAAGGATTCAAATTCCACATCCAATGATATAACTGCTATGCCATGACTTGTAAATTATTGATGGCAAGTAGAAAAGCTAGTATTTGAACCAAATATTCATTCAGATTATGTTCAAACGCTCTAATTTAACATCTGGTATTCTTGTCATTATCTCCTGGGACATTGATCTCTAACTTCCTATTAACAATAAGAAACCTATAACAAAATTACAGCTCTAGTGTGACCTTGGACAAGTCAGGCAACTTCACTCTGAGTCCTCAGTTTCATGACTTCTATAGGGATATGTCATCACAGTACTTAAATTGAAAAGGGATTGAAAGTTTCCAATGAAATCAAATGTATGAAAGGGCTTTATAACCATTAACCATTGTATAATCTAAGTTAATATCCATTGCTACTAAGCAGCAAGTTAGATCAGACTTCAATTTGGCCCCAGGGAGTTAGAATGTATCAACTAATGGTCTTGGCTTCATAAAAGCCTAGTTCTGAAACCTTCCTCAAATTCTGAGTAACTATGTGACTCTGGGAAAGCTCACCCCCCCACCCCACACACACACAGAAGAGCTTTGTAAATCTTAAAGAAATGAATATGTTTAGTATCATCATCATGGTCATCACCAATTCAAAAAGAGATGGATAATATAGAAGTTTCAAAGAAGTAGTGAGTTGGGAAGAGAAGGAAGCAAACAGCCTAGCTGGAATGAGCTAGAATAAAGAAGAGAGATTTGGTACTAATTATCAGAAAAATCTTTCCAAGACCAAAGATGGAGTCCTACGGGAAGTGATAGAGACTGTTGCTAGGGAACTTTCTGTGTTGCTAAGCATCCAAATTATAAGGGGCTCATCTGCTCCAAACTGGAGTCTCAAACACTTTGAAATGTTCTTGTCTTTCGAACACTTTCAGAAAAGAATGCCAGTGCCCAGCACATTATATGTAAATAAGACATCACTCCAATTTGCACTATAAACCCCAAGAATTTTGCAACTCTGTCTCTTTCCAGTGCCTATCCCATAACTTTGAAGGGCTCTAGGAAGCTTAGGAGCAGAAAAAGGAGAGAATCATTTTCAGGCTAGGTGAAGGGGAAAGAGACTAGTTACTAGAGGAATCAGAAGCTTGAGAATCTGGGAGAGAGAACAAAGAGCACTGAGTCAGGGATAAGCTAAAATTTCTGCATTCCAAACTAAAGCTAAGAAAAAGAGATAATTTAGAGCATGTCCTCTAATAGAATATTGGCCCTTGTCTGTACATGAACATTATAAGATAGTAAATATAGCCAATATTTCCAAGTCTAGGATGCTAGATTAAAAACTGGAAATGACAGAATGTGGTTCTTGGATAGAAAGACATTTCCCTTGGTTTAGACATTTCCATTGAGTTTAAATTCCTGATTTTAGAGGTAAAGAAACTGAGGCCAAGAAAGTGATTTCTGCAGTCACACAACTAGTAAATATCAAAACAGTCTTCTTGACTCTACATCCATCTCTCTATCCATCATTCCACTTAGATGTCTCTAAGACAATAATCCAGAACCAGTATTAAATATTTGATTACTAAATAATATCTTCCATTAGTGAAACTTCCCCACCTTTAACAGGGCCAATTCAACAGACCTAACACTTAATGGCCATTAGAGTTTGAAATCCAAATGTGTCCCTTTTACCACCCATGAACTCTTGCAAACTCACTCCCTACCCCCAGGACTCAGTTTCTTCATCAGTAAAGTGAGAAATTGAATTAGATTAACTTTCAGATTCTTCTTCCAGCTGTAAGCCTGATCCTATAAGCTTCTGAAAACAGAACAGTTTTATATTTATAGAGCATCAAGCACAATACATTGAACATAGTAGGTGCCTAATAGAAGCTTATTGACTTTTTTACTGTAGTTAAAAAAAAAAAACAACTGGAAGCAAAGTAAATACTCAACTATTGAATGATGACTGGATATGTTACAATATATAAATGTAATAGAATAGCAATTGCTCTGAAGTCAGAAGATCCATATTCAAATCCCACATTTGACACTTATTCCCTGTATGACCTTGGACAAAGCTTTTAAACTTCCTGAGCCTCAATAAGGAAGGGGTTGGACCAGATGGATTTTGAGGTCCCTACTAATCCTAGATCTATGATCCTATAGATGAAAAGGCTGCACAAAGAATACAAGGAATTCAGAGAAACTACTGATATGAAGCCAAAAAAGGAGATCCAAGAGAATAGAAGATATAGAGACTACCAAACTATATCTTTTTAAATTAAAAGGGCAATAACCAAACTTTGTTTAATTACAACAGCCACTCTCAGTCCCAGAGGGAAAATAATGAAACAAGACTCCTTCTCAGGATTGCATTAATAGCATTTATCATACATGATCCCTTTCAGGCACAGCATTGGTTGGTTGTTCTCTGCCAGGAGAGGATGAATTGGTGAATTCAGAAAATGTTTACAATATAAAAATCATAAGATACAACTTTCCCCAGAATAGGCCTATTGAAAATTTAAAAATTTTTATTTTTATTAGTATGCAAAACACATTTCCATATTGGTCATTGTTGTAAAATCACACTCATACAAAATTAAAATCTCAAAATAAAACCATAAATACACTGATGTAAAGGATAATATACTTTCCTCCACAACTATCTGACTCTAACAGTTCTTTTTCTGAAGCTGGATAGCATTCCCTGTCATAAGTCTTTCAGGAGTGTTCCAGATCTTTGCCTTGATGAGAGTAGTCAAGTTTTCATAGTTGATCATCACATAATATTGCTGTTACTACATATAATGTTCTCCTGGTTCTGCTTACTTTGCTCTGCATCAATTCATGCAGATCTTTCCAGCTTTTTCTGAAATCATCTTGCTTATCATTTCTTTCAGCACAATAGTATTCCATCACCAACATGTACCACAATTTGTTCAGCCATTCCGCAATTGATGGACATCCCCTCAATTTCCAATTCTTTGCTGCTACAAAAAAAGGTACCAAAAATATTTTTGTACAAGTAGGTCCTTTTTCCTTTTTTAATGTTCTCTTTGGGATACAGACCCAGTCGTGGTATTACAGGATTGAGGGCTATGTATTGTTTTATAGCCCTTTAGGCATAGTTTCAAATTGCTCTCCAGAATGGTTGGATTGATTCACAACTCCATCAACAATGCTTTTGTGTCCCAATTTTGTCAAATCTCCTCCAACATTTATTGCTTTCCTTTACTGTTCTATTGGCCAATCTGATAGGTACCCCTTGATGAAAATTTTGTAGCTTATAGAATACTGTCTTCATAATAAGCCTGTGTAGTATGTGTGACTTATTTCATTACTTTTCTATTTTAAAAAAGTCAGACTTATAACTTAATTATTAGAGGAAATTCTCTTGGAGAAGGACTCTCTTTACTTCTTTCCCCTCACTCTCTCTTCATCCTGTTGCAGTCTGGCTTCCAACCTCATCATTCAACCAAAACTTGTCTCTGAAACAATGATTTCTGAATTGCCAAATCTGTTGTTTTCTCAATACTAAATCTTCCCCACATATCTGCTTCATCTGTTATTTTTTAAGGTCTTTTACTTTGGGATTCTTTCTCCACTTTGGGTTTTCCTAATACCTAGTTTTTCTCCTGGTTCATCTGCTATCTATCTGAAAGCTGTTTCTCCATCTTCTTGGCTGTGTATTTTATTATGTCACATCCATTTCATCATAGCACAACCCCTACTATGATGTTTCCCAAGGTTCTTTCCCAGATCCTGTTCTCTTCTCCCCCTACATTCTCAGTTACTTTATTAGCTACCATGGGACTCTTATCTTTATGCATTTGACTCATTTGAGATCTGTACATCCAATCCCAGTCACTCCACTGAGTTTCAGTCCTTTATCACCAGTTGCTTATTAGACATTTCAAAATGTCCTAGAGACATTCCCAACTCAACACAACAAAATCTGTTCTCATCTTTCCTCCTTAATCCTCTTCACTTCCAAATTTCCCCATTTTTGTGGAAGTTGCCACATTTTTTTCCTGTCTCCCAGATTCATTAGCCTTGACTTTACTATCATATCTCATTCTACTTTATCCCATCTATCTAATCAATTGCCAAGTCTTCCTGGTTCTACCTTCACATCTCTCACATCTGACCCCTTCTCTTTCCTCACTCAGCTAGTACCCTAGCTCATGGCTTCATCAGCTCTCACTTCGATTATTTTAACAGTCTCCTCATTCATCTCCCTGCCTTGTGTCTCTTATCACTCCTGTCTTTACTACACACTACTGCCAAAGGAATTTTCCTTCAATGTATAAATGATTAATGTATGAATGAATCTCCTACTTGATCAACTCCAATGACTTCCTTTTGTCTTCATGTGATAGAAATGATTAAGCCCTCTGCTTAGCTTGTAAAACCCATCACATCTGGGACAATTCTGAAAGACTTGTGTTGGGGAATGCTATCCAGCTCCAGAGAAGAAACTGATGGAGTCAGACAGATGCAGAACAAAGCATACTATTTTTCACATCAGTGTGTTTATGGTTTTATTTGGGGGTTTTGGTTATATGTGATTTTGCTCTTACAACAATGACCAATGTGGAAATGTGTTTTGCATAATAGAAAAAATAAAATAAAACAAACCACATCATAACATGGTCTTCTGTCTGCTCCTCAAACATCGCATTCTATCTCCTATCTCCTTGCCTTACAGTGGTAGCCTCCATGCCTGTAAGTGTTCCTTCTTCTTACTATCAACTCTTAGATTCCCCCATCCTCTTTCTTTAAGATGCAGTTCAGACATTATCTTCTACAGGAGGCCTTTCCTGATTTCTCAATTGCTTATGGCCCTGCCTCCCCAAACTACCTGAGATTTTCATTCTTTCCATATCATTAAATGTATTTCTTTATATTTAAGCAGGGTATGCATGCATGTATACATGTAACACACACATATACCATATGTGTATACAGAATATGGATGTAAGTATGTATGTGTATTTGCTTCCTAACTGGTCTCTGCTAATTGGTATCTCCAAGACATTGTCTGGATACTTCATGAAGTTTTAAGAAGGGTCATTAATCTCTTTTACCTCAGAGGTATCAAGGAAGAGGAAGAAGGTGAGGAAACAAAAATACAACAGCATATTTTAAGGTAGAGATTTTTCATCTATTTCTAGAAATTATACATATCTCTATGTGTGCATAGATAGAAATAGCTATATTTTCTATCTGTCTATCTATTTATCTAATCTTTCTGTCTATATTTATACCTATATGTCTATATCTATTTATGGTTTTCCCTATTACGGTGTAAGCTTTGGGAGCAGATGTGCCACCTGACTCTAACTCCTATGGTATATGGATCCATGCCCCCTAAATAATTAAGTCACACAACCAAGATTGTTCCATTTTTGACTTTGTATTACCAGGCCTAGCACCATGCCTAGCATGTTGATTGATTGATTGATTGAGAATTGCCTGATATACTGAAAGGTTAAGTCACTTAGCAGGTCACATACAAACAGTATATGTCAGAGGTGGGATTTGAACCCAAGCCTCCTATCTTCCAACCAGCTTTCTATTCACTGCATGATTGCTCTTGCTTTATAACAATTAAGATGAGGCTGGTCAAAGGATAGTTCAAGCAGAAGGAAGAATATGAGCAAAAGCAGAGGTAGACAGTAAAAGTGTATTTGGGGAACAGTTTGGGTTTGGCTGAATTTGAATTTGAAGGAATGTAATATCTGGCTGTGAAACAATGGAGAAATTCTCTCCAGTACTTTTTTTAAAACTGCAAATGAGGAGTGAAAACAACCCTGAAGTCACTGCTAAGAAGGCTAGAAAGAGACGGGCTTGTCACCCCTGACAGGTACCTGCAGAGAGAGGCAGAAGGAGGAGGTGGAAGAGAGCAGATGCTTCCTAGCACTTTGGGTCTCACTCTCCTGAGCTGAAACAGGAGCAGGTGGGGCTCACTTCTCTCTAAGGCCCCTTTCCATGGCTGATTGTGCTCCTGGAATCACTGACCTGTCCTTGGTCTCTCTGGGAAGACAATCTTTTGTCTCCCGGCAATGCAGCCAGATGATGGGAGTGAACTCTCATTTGACTTGGACAGTGAGAGATTAGCAGAAAAGACTTGCTTGAGGCATGTAGCCTTTTCCAGGGGAATTCACCATCGGGAAAGTCTCCTGCCTAAGAATCAGCCTGGGGCTCAAAGGGATCACAACCATTTCTTGGGAAAAGAAACCTTGTTGTCTGCAGCCATTACCACAGATGGCCAGCAGAGGGTAGCATAGGCCATGTGCTGGACACTGAGCTCAGGTCCTGCTAGCTCAGGGCTTCCCACATAAGTATTGAGCATGCAGCAATTGTCATCACTCAACAGTATCATCTGTCTCTCCCCCAAGATAGAGAGTAGAAGGCTCAAAAAAGGATAAGCCCAGGGCTAAGGGTTGGGAAGATAGAGAATAAGGCAAAAGATAAAACCTTTTTTAATTCAAATCCACTTTGTTCAGGAGAGATTGCAGGGATGATTTTGTTGGGTGCTCAGGGAGGGGTAGTATCTCTGGTATGGAGGGCTTGTCGTGCCCTCCTAGGGCAGCTCTCCAGCCTCTGACCCCCACCTGACACCCAGCTCTCACTTGTGGCTCCTAGTAGCTGCTAGCATGCGGCAGCGGCCACACCCCGGGCAACGGTTTCAACAGGCCGGCTAAACCTTGTGAGGGTAGCCATCGGGTCGTCGACCCCTGGTGAACCAGGGCTTTGCTAACCCAGCATGTGAAGACTGCTTCGGTGGAACAGGCGGAAGAAACCAACAAGAAGGTTCAACAGCTGAGATGGCGACGCAGCAAGGCACTGTGGAATGCTTAGGGAGTGTTGGAGCACAAAGGACAGCACAGCCATCCAATGCAGCTGAGGAAGTCTCCAGGTGTAACGACTTTTCGTGCCACTGGACCCAGGCTTCCAACATTGAGAGAGTGGGACTGTCTCTGGGCATCGACTTTTCCACTTAAATCTCCTTCACGCACAAGTGTTTTTGTGCACACACATCTACATCACAGATGAAAGCGCACAAAGACAACCGTCATCCTCGGTTACTGAGAGACTACTACTACTACTAAATGGAAAGCTGTGCCTAGAGCTGAGCATCTTCTGAAGTGAGGTTCTAGAGCTTGAAAGCTTGAAATACATTCCTCTGTGGATTAATGCCATTGGATGCCCCACAGTAATTCTCACACCTTCTATGTTCTTCCTGTTCTCTCTAGTTTACTTTTAAAATGATATCTTTTGTTTTTATAGCACTTCCACTTCTGAATACATCCTTCTTTCCTCCCTACTCCTCTACCCAGTGAGCCTTCCCTTCTTACAAAGAATTAAAAAAAAAAAATCATCTGGCTCCTTGCAATGAGATTCTTTGGTCTGGCTCTTCGCCAGACAAAGACAAGGGGCTCCTTTCTCTTCCCAGCTGGCTGACTTCTCTCAAAGTTCTGTAGCTTCCTCCATTAGCCTGAAGCCTCACTCCCCCAGAAAGTAATGGGCCATTTGCCTGAGGAACTGAGGAGAATCTACAGTCTGCAATTTTACCCAGAAGGGAAAGAGAGAACATTAGTGACCTGAAGCCTTTGATTTGTTGCCCAGAATATTGGCATTATACAGATGAGTCCCCCTCTCCACACAAGTTTTTCAAAGGTCATTCTCCACACTGACACATAAGATCAGTCAAATCCCAGAACTCCATGTGGATCCCATCAAACACTTTTAAGCGTGATTTCTTCTAGAACACTTCGCCCCAAGATAAAAAAGGGAACTGAGTTTGTGCAAGAATAGGCAGCAAGCACCCTAAGATGCCAAGATCCAGAACCCTAATTTGTTTAGTCATATGTGATGAGAGATCTCTGGGATGCAATCCCTCTTCCTCACCCCTAATACCAGCCTGAGACAGGTTCCAAACAAAAAGTTCCCTAAATAAGCCTATCATTTTCTATGTAATTTTCTGGGTTTTTTTTTTTGTTTGTTTGTTTTTGCCTCATAAAGAAGTCTCTGCCCAAAGACTGAACCACTATCATTTATAGCTTTTTCTTTCTCCTAGGATGCACCCCACCATTAATTTTGTTTTTTTGAATATACAACTTTAAGTGTTCATATAATTTTACTTTAGTGCCAGGAAATCTCAGGGTACAATCTCACCACAGAACAGGCACCTGTTCTCAGTTAGGTTGACTAGGTTTCAACTATAAATCCACTTCTCCAAAGGAGACTAACTTTTCCATTGAGCCTGACTTTTTGGGGGCAGTCTTGATTGATGGTTTGCTCATAATTGTCACTCCAATTCAAAGAGAAATCAATTCATTCCCATATATTTGGTGATACTAGATGAAAAATGTTTTCCTTCTCAACTATCTAGACTCAAGATACACTTCTTGGCTTCAAATCTAGTGTTACCTGATAGCTTCCTAACTGCCTCTATTAACTGGTGTTCAAATGAGTACCAGACACAGAAATTCCCTTGAACTCTCCTTTTTTTGGTGTACAGAGCTTGCCTCTAGTTGTTAATGACTGTATTCCACCAACCATCTGTTTCTACCTTTAATTATTTTCTAGTTTACAGTCCTAATCCCTTTCATCTAAATTATTCCATCCTACATGTTCTATTCTTTTTTTTAAAGCCATATCTTTATCCCCTCCTCACATTCTGAATTCATAGGTCTTTTTTATTGACAAGCCACATTCTGGTTTCAGGGATTCAGCCATTTCTATGGAGCCTTGTCTGCAGGGCTTTCTTTTCTTCTCAGAAAACATAAGTATAGACCATCTACAACTCAATTCCATTTACATCACTTTTCAGTTACATTTGGCTCCAAAACCACATGTGAACTAGGGGAAGTGTGTGTGTGTGTGTGTGTGTGTGTGTGTGTGTGTGTGTGTGTGTGTGTTTTCTAACTGTAGTTTCTAACTTTGCCTTGAGACTGAGCCAGAATCATCATCCACTATGGTTTTTATAGCGACCCCCCACTGGAGTCCTATATTATTTATCTGTGGGTACATCTCTACCTGAGGTAGAGGGAGGAGGCTAAGGAAATGGGAGAATAATAATGACTCAAAGGCAAAAGTAGAAACACATGGGGAATAACACAAACTCCAAGGAAATAAGAGGAATAAGAGAATAGGTGGGAAGTACCAACTCCTTGATATTCTATAGACAAGAGAGTTTGCTTTGAGGGTGACAGCATCGATAGAAAAAGTGGGGAGTCACAACTCCTTGGTTCCTCCTATAGCAATAGAAAGCACTGGAGCGACAGCGTAGCTATGAAAGAGAGATATTGAAGCAAGAGGGTAAGAGGAGAGGAGGGGAAAAGAGAGAGAGTAAGAGTAAAAGTAAGAGAGCTTATAAGAGAGAGTTTCCTGTTAGTTCCCCAGTATTTATTGAAGGTTTTAGGAATGTGGATCAATGAATATGTAACATGACATAGGTTTTAACATTGGTTGAATTGACAATGATGAGAACAAAGAGGTGGAGATTAATCCAACCTGTGCTTTGCAAATGAGTGTAGTCCTCCCAGCCAGGCATGGCTATCAATGCCCTTTGAAAATGAAAGTATTCTGAGCTGAGGCAGCTTAGCCTCCAAGGCCCAACCTATGCTAGAGCTTCAGACTGTCCCTTTTCATACAAAGAACATCAAGAGGTCTGACCTTGTGTCTGGTAATACAATATCAATACATCAATCATACTTCCCAGATGCTAAGATGCCTGGTATGCTACAGTTTTTTGTTTTATTTGGAGGGGTGGATATCAGAGGTTTCATTTGAACTGAAGTCTTGACTCAAGAGCTAAGGCCTGTTCTTTTTTTCTTTTTAAAACTTTATTTTAAACATTCTTTTTTTTTAAATTTCAAGTTCCAATTTCTCTCCTGACCTCCCATCCCTTTCACCACCCACTGAGAAGGCAAGCAATATCAATTACTTATGTGAAATCATGCAAAATATATTTCCATATTAACCATATTGCAAAAAAATAAAATGAGAAAATTATACTTCAATTTGCACTCAAAGTTCATCAGTTCTCTCTCTGAGGATGGATAACATTTTTTCATCATGAGTTTTTTGGAATTGTCTTGATCAGAGCAGTCAAGCCATTTACAGTTGATCATCATTACAATATCATTCTTACTGTGCCTAATGATCTCCCCCAGGTCCTCTCACTCTATTTTGCACCAATAGGTCTTGCCATTTTTTGTTTCTGAAACCACCCCCTCATCATTTCTTTTTTTTGGGGGGTCTATTTTTAAAAGAATTTTATCTAATTAGATGATTTAGAATAATTTTCCATGGTTACTTTCCTCTCCTCCCATATACAACACACAATTCCACTGGGTTTAACTTGTGCCATCAATCAAGACCCATTTCCTTATTATTAGTATTTGCACTAGAGTGATCTTTTAGAGTCCACTTTTCCAGTCATAGCCCCACTGACCCATATGATGAAGTGGTTGTTTTTCTTCTGTTTCTTTTACCACAGTATTTCCTCTGGATATAGATAGTGTTTTCTCATATGTCCCTCCAAATAGTTCTGGATCATTGCATTGCTACTAGTAGAGAAGTCCATTACATTCGATTGTACCACAGTGTATCAGTCCCTGGGTACAATGTTCTCCTGGTTCTGCTCCTCTCACTCTGCATCAATTCCTGGAGGTCCTTCCAATTCACATAGAGTTCCTCCAGTTCATCATTCCTTTCAGTACAATAGTATTCCATTACCAACAGATACCACAATTTGTTCAGTCATTCCCCAATTGAAGGGCATCCCCTCGTTTTCCAATTTTTGGCCACCACAAACTGTGCGACTAATGAATATTCTCGTACAAGTATTTTTCCTTATTATCTCTTTGGGGTACAAACCAAGTAGTGCTATGGCTGGATCAAAGGGCAGACAGTCTAAATCAAACAGACTAAATCAATAGTACAAAAAATCAAGCAATTCCACAGTTGATAAATGGGCAAGGGACATGAATAGGCAATTTTCAGATAAAGAAATCAAAACTATTAATAAGTACATGAAAAAGTGTTCTAAATCTCTTATAATCAGAGAGATGTAAATCAAAACAACTCTGAGGTATCACCTCACACTTAGGAGATTGGCCAACATAACAGCAAAGGAGAGTAATGAATGCTGGAGGGGATGTGGCAAAATTGGGACATTAATGCATTGCTGGTGGAGTTGTGAACTGATCCAACCATTCTGGAAGGCAATTTGGAACTATGTCCAAAGGGCACTAAAAGACTGTCTGCCCCTCATCATTTCTTATAGCACAATAATATTCCATCACAATTATATTCCACAACTTGTTCAGCAATTTCACAACTGATAAACATCCTCTCAATTTCTAATACTTTAACACCACAAAAGAACTGACATAAATATTTTTGTACATATAGGTCCATTTTCTTTTTCTTTGATCCCTTTGAGATACAGACCCAGATTGCTAGATCAAAGGGTATACATAGCTTTATAACCCTTTGGGCATAGTTCCAAATTGTTCTTCAGAATGGCTGGACCAATTCACTACTCCACTAACAGTTCGTTAGAGTATCTGTTTTTTTCTCATCCCCTCCAGCATTTGTCGTTTCTTGTAGGTGTGACAGAATAGTGAGTATACTATGATAAAGTAGGTAAGGAGGTATGGTAAATAAAGGCAAAGGTGATAAACACTATTAAAGATAAGATTGAGACTAAAAGTGGCAGGGGTTTTCAGGAATGCTTCTTATGATTATTAGTTATTAAAGAAGGTGTCATTTGTTTGGGCAGTTGTTCCTCTCTGTTTCCAAGAAGTTTCTACTTCTTTCTGGATGGGATTCATGATTCATTCTGTTTTCCCACAGGGGGAACAAAAGGCAGTAGAATGCTAGTTATATGTTAAATACCCTGGGGCAACTTCGGGTCAATTTTTTCTCTTTTCTGTGGAAATTGAGCATTGCTTAAATCTAGTTCTATGTGATGGGGAAAATGACCCAACTGTACTAACTATTCAGAGACCCCTAACCAAGTACCCAGATTATGTCTAAAGATTGATATGAGGAATTTTCTCATAATTGTGAATCTAAGTCAGTCATATGTCTTATCTGAAAGGTAGCCCCATACTAATCAATTAGTAATTGTTTCTATGTACTTTTGATTGTTTACAGTCACTTGACAAGTCTTATGGGACAATTCAGCCTACATCATCATTTTCCTCAATATTTTTGTGTCTCTTTTAGCAAGTTATTAATTTTCTTTTCATCATTTGTATCACTCTCATTTCTTTCCCCAATTTTTCCTCTATCACTCACATTTGTCTTTTAACTCTTCTTTTTGTTTAAATCCTTACCTTCCATTTTAGCATAGATACTATATATTGGTTCCACGGCAGAAGAATGGTAAGGGCTAGGCAATGAGTGTTAAGTGGTTCGACCAATAGGTCAAGCTAGGAAGTGTATCAGGTCACATTTGAACCCAAGACCTCCCATCTCTAGGTCTGACTTTCAATCCCCTGAGCAACCTAGCTACCCCTCTTAACTCTTCTTCCAAATTAATATTTTCCTCTGAGGCCTTGGTTGTAGCTTTTGTCTCATCACTGTCTTCTGCTGGGTTTGTTCCTGGTCTTCCCTGTCGTTATAGTAGGGTTTTTTTATGCTCAAGTTTTTTTATTGTTGTTCTTGTTTCCTAATTTTTCCAGTCTATTACTTGACTTTGAACTTTATGTTAAAGTTAGTTTCTGCTCACCTTGTGGTGGGGAGGCACTTTCCCAGGCTTTAGATTTTTTCATGTTGCTGTTTTGAGAGCTAGTTCTAGGGACTCTGCAAGTTTTCAGTGTTTCCAAGGTATGATCCAACAAGAGGTGTAGTCACTGAGCTCCCGGTCTGTAATCTAGTATTTACCCAGAAAGGACCCCCAATCCTCCTGTAGTCACAAGTACCATCATTCCTCTTGACCTAGATACTGTGGTTGGGGCCTTTATTCCCTTGTAGCTGACAACAAGTGCTTCTTCTTCCCTTGGAATTATGACCTAGAACTAAATATAGGCAATAGAGTTGTTGATCAGTGACAGCTGTATCCAGTGTCAGTAAGGAGTTCTCTGACCAGTTGTCCAACCCCCTTATCCTCTATGGGCTAAGAACTACCAAGGCTGTTGCTGCTGCTTGTGTGATCAATGTTGCTGCTGCCCCACGGGTGCTCTCTAGACAGGCCTCCATTCACCCCAGTATCACAGATCCTTCTTACAGACCTCCCAAATTTTCCTTGTTCATAAAAATGTCTCATTATGACCTTCTGGGGGCTCTGTCACTCCAAAATTTGATAAGAGGTTATTTTAAAGTTTTTGGAGGGGGATATAATCTATCAACTTGGATTCCCACTCACTGATTTTTAATTCATCTAGTTAGCCAGGCCTAGTATCTATTGGGGATGCACAAGTATCCTTATGATTGTTGAATGAATATGGGGCAAACAAAACCTCCCCCCATATAAATAAGAGGAAAGTTTCAGTTTGACAGATTGTAATATTATAATTCTTGGCAGCCTGGGCAGGAAGCTCAGGTGAAGAACAAACCTGAGGTTGCTAAAAAGAGCTAGGGTTCTGGGAAATGATCCAAAAGGAATCTACTCACTACCTGTCACTTGTCTCTTCCTAGTAAATGTCAGGAGAAGCCTGAGAACTCATGAGGTGAGACAGACAGACAGAAAGAGAGAAAGAGACAAACAGAGAGAGAGAGAGAGAGAGAGAGAGAGAGAGAGAGAGAGAGAGAGAGAGAGAAACAGAGAGACAGAGAGACAGAGAGACAGAAAGACAGAGGGAGCACCCATTGCTAACTTGCAAACACAGGCAGGTGAATCTGGCATCTGCCTGTGTTCTCATACTTTTTATTAATCTGTTTATTTGGATAAGAAGGAATTTTTTTAATATATTTTATTTGATCATTTCTAAGCATTATTCGTTAAAGACATAGATCATTTTCTTTTCCTCCCCCCCCCCACCCCACATAGCCGACACGTAAGTCCACTGGGCATTAGATGTTTTCTTGATTTGAACCCATTGCTTTGTTGATAGTATTTGCATTAGAGTGTTCATTTAGAGTCTATCCTCTGTCATGTCCCCTCAACCTCTGTATTCAGGCAGTTGCTTTTTCTCGGTGTTTCCACTCCCATAGTTTATCCTTTGCTTATGAATGGTGTTTTTTTCTCCTGGATCCCTGCAAGTTGTTCAGGGACATTACACCGTCACTAATGGAGAAGTCCATTACGTTCAATTATACCACAGTGTATTAGTCTCTGTGTACAATGTTCTCCTAGTTCTGCTCCTCTCGCTCTGCATCACTTCCTGGAGGTTGTTCCAGTCTCCATGGAACTTCTCCACTTTATTATTCCTTTTAGCACAATAGTATTCCATCACCAACATATACCACAGTTTGTTCAGCCATTCCCCAATTGATGGGCATCCCCTCGTTTTCCAGTTTTGGGCCACCACAAAGAGCGCAGCTATGAATATTTTTGTACAAGTCTTTGTGTCCATTATCTCTTTGGGGTACAGACCCAGCAGTGCTATGGCTGGATCAAAGGGTAGATATTCTTTTGTTGCCCTTTGGGCATAGTTCCAAATTGCCCTCCAGAATGGTTGGATCAGTTCACAACTCCACCAGCAATGAATTAATGTCCCTACTTTGCCACATCCCCTCCAGCATTCATTAAGAAGGAAATCTTTTTAAGGGTGAGCCTGGAGTCACATTGGTGTAATGGACACAGGCTAATGTAAGGAGTAGATTGTGATTAATAGTTCTTCATCTTGGTCTCTTTTAAGGATGAATGTTATTTTTGAGCCACATCTTCCAAGTCTTCAGTCTCAGGCAGCTGAAGGGCAAGTTTGTCAATAAGAAGCCAAAATTTTCATTTCTCTCTAAAATTTCATCTTTCATCTACTTCACACACACATGCACACATAAGATATAGATAACAATCTTGGTGACTTAATTTTATTTTACCTAATAAAAATGCCATGGTGGAAGAGATAGAGTGAGAGGGGCTAATGAAGGGTCATATATCTCAAATACTTTTAAAGCTGGCAGGGCTCATCTAATGATTACTAATGGGGCACTGGAGAGGTTAGAGTGACTTGAGCAAGGTAACACAGCTTACTAATGAAAAAGCTAAGCCTAGGATTCCAAGTCCAGTACTCTTTTTCTTTAAGCCCTTAACTACTGTCTTAGAATTGATACAAAGAATTTGTTTCAAGGCAGAAGAATGGTAAGGGCCAGGCAATTTGGGTTAAGTGATTTGGCCAGAGTCACACAAATAGGATCCAGTACTCTTTCTACTATCTCCTTTAGCTTTTTTTTTGTGTTGTAGGGAGTGATTTCTCATTTGTGGTTGCCCACTATATCTAGCACCAGCTCCAGTCATGATTCATTTCACTCAGTCATCTCACCAGCTACCATTCTGGCATACCCAATTATCATACTAAAATCAATTCTGTCACTGCTCCTAGAATAACTGTGTCAACTTACTTTTCTATATTTCCACTGACTATTCTTGTAATTTTTCAAAACAAAGTCTTTCACTCCCAGGTTTTATCATTCCCCTACATGGCTTGTACAACCTATTAGAAGGTAATTTCCCTGAAGGCTTAGATTGTTATTTTTGGACTTTGTATCTCCAACATTTAATACAGAACTTAGGACATAATAAGAATTTAATAATTAGTTAAATTAATCTTAATCAATTCATCTGTTTATCATATAGGATTATATATAGATACGTTGAGAGAAGGCCAAAACTAGTATTTCAAGTTCATTGTTCTTTCCATTATACCACACAAGATTTTTTTGTAGATGTATCATTTTTATTCACATGGATATTTCAGAAGTATCTTTAAAGTTCTCAATCTGTGATCCGGGGGTAGGGGCCCTTGTTTTCAAAGACAGGGTAAATTATCTTATCTTACTGTGGATGGAAGATGGAAGGGTAAATTACCTTATCTCACTGTGGTTTAATGGAAGATGGAAAATTCTGAACATTAAAACTCTGCCCTGGATCATTGGAGAGAAAAGTAGCATTTTTGTTTTGTCAGCCTCTTCTATACAAAGAGATAACATAGTCCAGAGCTAGTCTTGGTCATCAGACTCCAAAGCAATAGACATTTCCCAGAGGAATCTAGGTTCCTATAGCCATCTGACTGTCCTCACAAAGAACAGAAATAAAAAATCAAGATGGGGCTCAGGCTTTTTGGATTTATGAATCCTTTAGGAGCCTAGAGATTCTATATTACATAGCATATTCCAGGGTCAAGAATAAAAGTCTAAATTCTTAGTGATTTATAATTTCCCTCCACTTGCCACCCCGAGATACTTAGGTTACAGCAGGACTACAGTAGGGTCATTTAGGCAAGGTTGGGGCTCTGAGTAGACATAAACAAAGATGTCGTTTGGAACAAAGGAGTGTTCAATTTGAGAAAGCATATCTGTAGGTAAGTGTGTCAAGCCCACTGAGCTGGCTCTAGAAGTAGATGTATTTTTCCCATTGGGATAGGCTGGAGTAAGAGATCAGCACCATGGATGGCTCCCAAGGAAGCTTAATGCACTCACTAGGGACTGGATTCAATGACCTCTTTTTTTCTTCCACTAAACCTAGTTCTAAGTAACCATCTCCTACTAGAAAATAGTCTTCTTGCTTTCAAAGAAAGTTAGTATGTTAGATGGGACTCTATCTGGAGTCAGAATACCTGTGTTCAAATCCTGGATCTACCACTTACTACTTGTATGACTATAGACAAATCATTTCCCTTTTGCTGAGTGTTTTCTCAGTTTTAAAATGAGGGTATTGTATTGGATTATCTCTAAAGCTCCCTCTAGATCTAAGAACCATGAGCCTGGCATATTGAAGAAAGTTATTTCCATTTGGACTTCACACTTTTGGAGGTTTATCTAATTCCATAAAGTCCCCCTTTCCTATAATTCTGTATGGTATGTTCTCCTTTGATTTCTGCTCTCCAAATTCCCCACCCACACACATACACACAGAAAAAAAAGTTGCAGAGGGGGTTAAAACCTTGAAACTCCAGTTACATGGAGATTTTTTTCTTGCATTCCAGTTATCTTTCTACCATAGGGCTTCTTCCTCTTACCCGCTGCCTCCAACTTGGCATTTTATTTCCTGTCCTTTGACCTTTTCTCCTCATTGGTAAAAATTGCATCTTATCTGAGACCTTCCATACATACTAAAATGAACTCTAGTCATATTCCTGCCATGTTGTTGCTATTCGTGTTTCTACCCTCTTCCCTCTTTCATACTTTCTAACTCTTTTTCTAGGGATAGTCACTAAATCACTACCATTCCTGGAAAGGATCTGTTATTCAATTTCCCTGAGACTCAATTCACCATCCCCTTTGGCTTTTCAGAGCAAAATACTTCTCCTTGGCCACCTTCCCCAGCCATCTCCATTATTTGCTGTCATCCCTTATTAGAAAAGCTTCTTGAGGCTATCAGGAACTATGTTTAGCATAGTCCCTAATATATAGAAAATGCTAAATACTTTGTTCATTCATTCTTATTAACATCTTCCTTGAAGAATTAAGACTATGTTTCTGATGAAAAACTCTGACTTCTGCCATGACTGAACCCTTCCTTCATAAACTTACTCTCTCCTGGCCTCTGGGAACTCTTATAAAATCTGGCCATTGCCTAGGTCTTGATACTATCTTAGAAAAGGATTGGATTATTTGGGAATGTGAGCTGAATTTTGGCCAAAACAAGATGGTCAATGGCATAGAAACTGGTGTCCATATAGATAATAAAACTTTTAGAAGAAGTTAAACAAATTTGATATCAATAAATGATGTAGGTTCCTAGAAGTTCCTAGGCCAAAAAAAGTTAGGTCCATCTTTTGACTGCTATCTGGGGATCCCTTTATGCCCTTAAATCTCTCTTCCAGCTAAGCTTCTTTCCTGACTGTCCTTAAAAACACTGTATGCTTTGCTCATTCTGGTCCCCCTGCTTGGAATTCTCTTTTTCTTTCTTTCTGCTCATCTGAATTCTACCTTTTCTCAGAGAAATATGCTACAGTAAAAAAAGGTTTTGGAGTCAGAGGGCCTAGGTTTGCACCTTGTTTCTATAAGTTTCTACCTGTGTGATTTTGGGCAAATCATTTAACCTATTTGGACAGTTTTCTCACCTATAAAAGAAAGGAATTGAACTGGATGACCTCTAAGATATTTTCTAGTTCCAAATCTATGGTTCTATGATTCATGATCCATAAGAGTCCCACCTCCTCCTGTCATAAGAATTCTTCAAGCAACCTAGCCCACATCTCTGTCTCTGTCTCTGTCTCTCTGTCTCTCTCCTTCCCTCCCTCCTGCCCTCTGACTCTCTGCTTTCCTCTCTGTCTTTTTTCTAATCTTCATCTTTCATTTTTCAAGTAATATTTACTGTTTCATATTATTTATAATTTTAGATATTTGTCCTGTCTTCTGGGAAATAAAGGGCACATGCTGGGTGTTTGCTCTGAAATATGCCTGTCATTAGAGCAATGCATGGTCTGAAGGAGGATGCTGTCCCTGAGGAAAACCACAGATGTGCTGAGGCAGAGAAATATTTAAAGCCCCTAAAGAAGAGATAGAGCATCCCACAGCTGGCGACATCTCTCCTATGTTCATAGGATATGCCACAGTTTCAGAGAGCTGAAATACAAAGCCCTTTTTGTTTAATTTGTGGCAGATTAGAGGCTTCCTATAGCTCTGACAGGTCTGCAGCAAAATCTGCAGAACGAGAGCACGGCGGGAACATAAAGCCCATTGTGGAGGCTTTGTGACTCAACAATCAGGGGCTGGCTTTGGTGAGGGGAGAACAAAGCTCACAAAAATCTTGCAGAGGAATGGGGGGGGTGGAGAGAGGAGAGAGACTTGAAGAACACTTATGCTTCCTCCTTTACCAAATACTCTGAGGATGACAGCTATCTTAGATCTAAAGAAACCTGGATACCTGGACACATTTTGTGCATATGCCTATATAAATACATGTCTCCATCTATATTATAAGCTCCTTCTGGTGAGGGGGATTATTTCATTATTGTTTCTATAGCCCAGGAATCTGGCACAATGCCTGGCACATAGTAAGCACTTAATAAATGCTTGATACTGAAGCTCAGGCCTCAGAGGCTAAAATGTGTCTCTCTACTGCCCACTCTAATTCATAGAGAAGATCTGGGTTCTTTAATGCTAGCAACAACTCAGACCTAGAGATACCAAGTCATTTTGAGTCTTTTCCTGAGCAAACTTTTCAGATCTAGTACCAATTATTTGAGCAAGTTATTTAAAAGAAAGCAGTGTGGGGAGTAGCTAGATGACTCAGTGGATTAAAAGCCATGCCTAGAGAAGGGAGGTCCTGGGTTCAAATTTGACCTTAGATACTTCCTAACTGTGTGACCCTTGGCTTAACCTCCATTGCCTGACTCTTACTGCTCTTCTGCCTTAAAGTGTTGATTCTAAGATGGAAGGTAAGAGTTTAAAAAAAAAAATGAAAAAAGAGAGTAGTATGGTATTATGGAAAGAGCACTAGTCTTTGGAAATAGAAAATGTAGATTCAGTTGATGTTAATTTGCATTTATTCATAGCATTTATTATATGACTACTGTGTTTTTTTTTTAGTTCTTGCACTTACTAGCTATGTGGCCATTAGAAATCACTCAGCCCATCTTCTTGTTTCCTCATTTGTAAAATGAGACATTTACAATAGATAAAAAGATCCCTTCATTTCTAACATTTAGCTCTGCATTCTCCATAGGAGAATCAATATCTTGAATATGAAATGGTATTTTGGGGCATCTATACACAAGTTGTTTTCCTTCAATAGAATACAAAGTCCTTCAGGGCAAGTACTCTGGTTTTTCTCTTTATAGCCCAGTACATAAGAACAGCCTACAGTTTCTAAGCTAAGTAGGAATGGCAGGTGTGACTTTTGTGCCTAGCACAGTGTGTAAAATATTTTTGGCAGGTTGGAAATAGATTGGAGTGAGTTTTCATCTGACTTATCTGCAGACAGTCAGTACTCTGGACCTTAAAGACAAGGGCAGATAGGAGACACCAAATGAGAATGGGAAATCATTCTGTAAGGATATAAAATAAAGACCTCACTCTGTAATTGAACCATAAACAATGGATAAGCACTACAGGAGGAAATCTCTTCTCTAACAATTTATTTCTTTGGTTCCTAAGTCATAAGGTTGGTATGAATCTCAAATGAGTAAATTTGTTCAAAGTATTTTGGAAACTTTAAAATTCTAGAAAAAGTCAGTTGCTATTCTGAATACAGAATATATATAGCTGTATACACTGCTAGGAGAGTTGTAATCAATGGCTACATCATAGGAAAAACCAGTAAGGACATAAGCAATGACACAGCAGAGAACCTCAAAGTCAATCACATTCTCCCTGTAAAAGTACCATATATAGATTTTATGGAAACTTTTAATATTAAATATGACTTTTCATAGAATCCCAGATTTTGAAGAAACTAGGAATCTCAGTTCTAGAATACCTTCCCTGCATTGGCTCCTGATGACCAGTCCTACTGGAAGTGTGAGTTAAATGTCCTGTGGAAACCACTGTTTATACCAGTGGTATCACACTTGTGACCATAGCAAGTAGCAGTAAAACTCTGGAGTGAAGGTTAAACTAGATTAAAATGTAACTGGGAAATGATTAACAAAATAAATAAAAATACAATATTAATTCATGGTTTTCTAAGTCAATATACAGCCCACCGGGATTCTCCACCCCCTCTTTTAGTTTGACACCACTGGTTTATACTATGCTCGCTCAAGGAAGATCTCAAACTGTACATTTCCTAGAATTCCTGGTTCCAAATCAATCCTATAATTTGAGGAGCTTCGAGAGTTGGGAGAGCAGTGGGCTAATAGCAACCTTTAGATATTTATGTGTATTATGCATTATCTTCTACTTGTTACATTTGTTTGATTCTATACTGTGTAAACAGTGTATGAGATATCCAAGTATGTTTGACTGCTTTTGTCAAGAATTGACAGAACCTGGAATTAAATCCAAGGGCAACTACATGGTATAGTAGAGAGAGCGCTGGCCTTAGAAATAGGAAAACTCGACTTTCTAAGTTCAAATCCAACCTCAGACAGTTGAGAGACAGAAAGTCACTGATTTTCTGGTAACTTTAGACACATACTTAGCCATATTGAGTTATACTTCTACCAACAGCAGGGCTTGTGCTAAGCACACAGCTGAAATGGGGACTAGCCAGTAAGTGGCCATCTAGGCCATCTGGCTAAAGTGGAATATCTGTCAAAGTGCTTTACATATATTCTCTAATTCAACCCCTCACAACAATCCTAGGAGGTAAGGGTGGGTATAATATATATGCACGTAATGTACAATATATACGTATGTGCAGAGAATGTGTTAACATAGGCTTATGTACAGATATGTCTGTATATTATCTATATCTATATTCTACATTGGGTATATTATATATATATATATATATATATATGTACCTACATTGACATTTGAGTCAATAGCAAAATAATTCAGAATAATTTAGAAGAGAAACAAAACTCCTAAAAGAAAAAAAAAATTGGGAATAAGATTGTCAGAAATCAGTCTTCAGATGATAATTAACAACAGGACAGAAAGTTTAGAAAACATGACAGATAATCTCCTCCAGAAATAGTCTCAGAGAGAGAATAAAGGTACAGAAATAAAAAAAAAAAATATATATATATATATATATATAAAATAAAGAAAAGGTTGTAAAGCAAAATATAGCAATTACATATATGTATATATATTCATTTGCATATACATTCTATATAAAACAAAAGTGAATGTGCAAAGTTATCTCAAAAATTACAAGTCTCCCTGAAGAACATGGAAAATAAAAAATAAACCTCAATGCTATACTGTAAGAGGCAACACAAGAAAACTACCCAGAATTATTGAATGCAAACAATAAATCACTTATGAACCAAATGCATGGGTTGTTAATGAATAAATTTCCATACTTTAAACTCAAAATATGTAGTTATTTAATTTATAATTTTAATAATAAATGATAAATTTTGTAAGTAACCAGGAGTCAAATCTTCAAATATAATGGGAAGGTAATTTGCCTTACACAGAATTATTCTACAGTCATAAGAAATGGAAAAGAATGAAATAGAATATTCCAAAAAGCTCCTCAGAGGAACTTGAACTACAACTCAATATAACATATTCTGCATATCCAAGCCTAATTGTCAAAACAGAAAAGTTGGAACTTCAACAAAGTAGAGGCAATTGAGGCATTCCTGCAAGGGGGGGGGGGAGCAAAAATTTCACTGCAGAGGTAAACCAAATATTTGACTTGCAAAAACACAAAGCAACAAAAACAGAAGGCAAATAAGTATAATTAGCAATAAAACATTTTATCTCGTGATCATGTCATTCATTAAAAAGAGTAAGAAAGAAATTGTACTGAAGGGGAAAGAAGAAAGAGAGAAAATGAAGAGACAAAAAGAATATAAAGGATTACAGATTCAAGAGAAACTTAAAGGCTCAGGAAAATGAAGGAGGAAAACTGAATGAATATTCCATGGACTAAATCCATTGATGCCCTAATAGTGAGTTATTTTATTTTGTTTTGTGGGAGATATTGAGCAGTAAGAAGATTCCCAAATGGTGATAGAGGAGGAAAAAGGAAGTAGATCTGGAGAGTCACCATCTCTAGTGCAAAGTTGAACAACTAAGGGACAGTAATTTCTCTGAGAGTTGCAAAAGAATATAATAATAATAATAACTTGTTATTATTATTTGATATTATGCTAGCCAGCACTTCTATATTACTTTAAGGTCACAAAACGTATTACAAATATAATCTAATTTTATCCTCATAATAACTCTGAAAGATGGGTGCTATTAGCATTCATTTTTATAGACAAAGAAATTCCTTTACTTGTTAATAAATTCCTGTCCTTTAATTTGTGTGTGACTCACTCCTTCTTAACCTGTTCTTCATCCTCAAAGCAACCTTCAGTCATTGTGCCCCTCTCTACTTTTCTAATTCATTTTTTCTTCTGAAGTCTCACTTTCCTGCTTTCAAAATCTTGACCCTAGAATGTGTGTTATTCTCTACCTTCAAAGCCCTTATTCCTTGTCCTATTAGTTCTCATCCTTTTATAAACCTTGGATTCTCCCCTTATCTTCTTTCTCTGCTCCTAAATATATGATACTAAATGCCACTGGAGGATTTCATGCAATTATATTGAATGATTCCACTACAAAAATTGTCATCTAATCTCAGCTGAGTCCTTATTGCTGTGCATTAATATTTTTGCCTTTCCCTAGTTGATTATGTATCATACTCTTTATAGTGGTTATTCCTTTTGTTATCAACTATCTGCTAGCCATCACCATTTGGATCTCCCATCAGCCTAAGACTCAACACATCTTAATAAGAAACCATCATCTATCCCCTGCTTCCTCTACCAACCTACCCTTCCCTATCACTGTCAAGGGTATAATACTAACATACCAGTCACCCAAATTTACAACCTCTTTAGTCATCTGAAATTCTTCATTTTCCCTTAGTCCACATGTATAACCATTTCCTAAGACCTGTCAGTTCTATCACCACATTCCTTATATCTCTCTCCTCTCCACTCACACAGCCACCACCCTAGTTCAGGGACTCTTTGTATCTCTTATGGACTATTTCAAAAGCCACTTAATTAATCTCCTTGCCTCCAGCAGATCTACTCTTTAATCTTTCCTCCACTCATCTAAAAAATTAATATTCCTAAAGTTCAGATCTGACCATACTCCAAAAACTTCAGTAGTTCCCTATTGCCTCTAGGACAAAATACAAATTCATCTTTGCATTTAAAGATACTCATAACCTGACCCCAACCTTTTATCTCTTTCATGCTGTGTGTTTTATATGAGAGTAAGGAAGAGAGAGAGAGAGAGAGAAAAAGAGAGAGAGAGAGAGAGAGAGAGAGAGAGAGAGAGAGAGAGAGAGAGAGAAAGAGAGAGAGAGAGAGAGAGAGGCAAAAGCATTGGAAGGAAGGTGGGCACCAACATCATTTGGGAAAAGACTATTATATGTTAATGTAATGGAATATTATTATATAATCAGAAATTACTAACACGAAGAATTCACTGGGAAGAATTAGATATACTAATTTAGAGCAAAGCTAATAGAACCAGGAAAATAGTTTACTCCATGACCATAATAACATAAAAGAAAACAACATTTGGGGTCTTCTGAGTCTCTGCTCAGTTTAGCGAAAAATCTTGACTTCAGAGGATTAATGGTGAAGATTGTCTCCTGCCTCTAGGCAGGGAGGTGGTAAACTAGGACTGTAGAATGAGACATTTTTAAGACATGAAATATGTGTTGATTTATTTACTTTTAACTGTATTTATTTATTATAAGGAAAGGTTCTATATGGAGACTGAAAGAGAGACAGTGAGGAAAAAGGAGCAAGTAATAAAATTCAAACATTCTCCTATCTAGAGAGATGAGAGATTAGTAAGGCAAAATGGTGTATACATTTTCAGATGTGGTCACTGTATTGAACTTTTTTATTTAATTGTTTTCTTTGCTACAAGGGAGGATTCATTTTAATGGGTGGAGGTAGAGGGCATTTCAAGAAATGACTATGATAAAGGATCACTCTATTGCAAATATGAATAACATATAAATATGTTTTGAACAATGATACATGTATAACCCAGTGGAACTGCTTGTTGGCTTTGGGAGGGGGAAGGGAAAGTGGGGAAGGGGAGATTATGAATCATGTAACCATGGGAAAATATTCTAAATAAAAATAGAAAAAGAAATGACAATGATGCAAGAACAAGAAGCATCAATAACTGGAAAAAAATAAAGTTGGAAGCAAGAAAGACACAAAAGGTATAGGGAGTTTGAAGAGAGAGGTTTAGAATATCCATTACAAAAATGTGAATTCTTTGCAAGAATCAATCAAGGAAGAATAAAAGGATTACTATGAGATAGTGAGGTGCTATTGGAGATTAGATGACTTGAATTTGTAATAGACCCCTTTCTCAATGTTTTTGTCTTCTAGCATTCAGTTCTATAGGGGTAGAAGAGGATAAAACTGATGGGAGGGAGACTATATAGCTGAATTGATCAACTACAAGGCTAGCACTCTAAGGGGAAGAAAGAACAGGTATGAGGGATTGGGAGAACAAGAAATAAGGAACACAATAGTTGGCCATCACTGTGAACAAAGAATAAACTTTGTGGGAGAGATGGGAGGACAAGAGGTTATGATTAGATAGGGCAATTTCAGAGCTTAGTTATTATGGAAGTAGAACAGTTGGTGAGAACTGAGGTAAGGAAGCCAGGTGGTGCAGTGGATATGTATCGTGCATGAAGTCAAGAAGACTCATCTTCCTGAGTTCAAACCTGGCTTCATAAAACACTTATTGCCTGTGTGACCCTGGGCAAGTCACTTAACTCTATTTGCCTTAATTCCTCATCTATAAGATGAACTGGAGATGTGAATGGTCAAGCGTTCCAGTATCTTTGACAAGAAAACCCCAGGTAGTGTCACAAAGAATTAGGCATGACTGATAGGACTGAATAACAAGAAGAAGTTGAAGGTATGACCATCCATCTGAGTAAATGAGGTGTGATGAAGATAAGTTGTAGGACATGAAGAGATCGATGAATTGGGTGGTCATTGTGTTGAAGCAAAAAACAACAAATATATTAAAGACTCTAAACACAAGTAAAGGGGTTGTTTTTGAGAATAAGGCTATAAACCTGGAGAAAGTAGGAAGAATGACATTCAGGGGCTGGCAAAATGATTGTGATGGAGATGTGGACTGGGGTAGGCTGAGGGAGTCAGCCTCAAAGGAAGAGAGCCTATGTCTACCCTGTGCAAATAGAAATTTGCTACACCTGAACTACATTTACCCAGTATCCTTTTAAATTACTTTGTCATTTTACATACAAAGGTTCAGAAGATAAATTTGGCTGAGACCCTGCTGCAGGGCTCTTTTTAGAGCTTGGGTTTTTGGTAAAGTGCAGCAGGTGTAGGTCTCTCTGGCTCTGTGCTCTGTTTACTTAGCTGAATTAACCCCCTTTTCACTTACATTATTATTTCTAAATCCTATATAATAAATACTTTGAGTATTTATTAATTTTTAATCTCACAACCCCAAAGACCAGTATTCTGAATAGCAAGGAGGCTGATATGATGCTGACTGGAGAGAGAGATAAAAGGGGCTCAGCTAAAAAGATGTTGGTCAAAGGCATCCCTCATTTCTCAACACCATTCCTGCTATTCATTCACAGATATTAGCCTTTTCCCTGGGCAAAGTCAGGAAATGCTTGATTTGTGTGGACTGTATAAAGTTTGGGACAAGACCGGGAAATTGCAATCCCACTGCCTGTTCTATTCAATATTTCATAACCAGGCAGCATGACCTAGAGAGAGACTGACAGTTTAAAATATATTGAGTAGCCTCAGCCTCTCTCTTTATTACACTTTAACATGTTCTAAATGAAAGCCCTACTGTAGCAGTAAACCCAGGCAAGCTTTTTGCCTTTGTGGGGGCCATTTATTATAGTTATTGGCAGTGCCAAGAAGGGAAAAAAAGGACCAACACTACTGATGAGCAGAGTTAGATATTTCCACCCCCCCTCCAGTCTGATAGAAAAGTGAGATTGGGGAAAGTTTCTAACTGAAATAATATGCTTCTGTAACATTCCTGACAGCCATAGCCAGCCCTCATTTGCCTATTGGCATCAAAGTTATTTAAGGACATATTCCTCCTCCCCACCCCTCACTGAGCTCACATTTAACTCTTTGTATTCTGATCTTGTGCTTTCTTCCCAGAGGATCTGAGTGGTCCTAGAATCACAGACTCTGTGAGATCCCAAAGCCAAATCCCATCCTATTCTATTGCCTCCATTTCTGTTCTGCATACATCATTATCAATGGTTTCCCTTTGCTAGACTGTACCCTCCTCAACGGCAAGGACTGCCCCAGTTCTTTTCTTTGTATCTCCAATGCCTGCTTAGTGTAAAGTACATACTAATCAGTTAATAAATGCTCACTCATTCAATCAATCTATCTATTCATATGTCTTATATTTCATCAATGCTTATTTTAAAATTCCAAGTGGCTCATTTAAATGCAAGTCATCCAAAAATAATATTCTTTTTAAAAATATTTTATCCAACCAACAATCTACAAGAATTTGTTAATTGCATTCCAGACACTTTACTAGGGATTCATTATCCCTGGCCTTAAGGAAGTGTAATAGAGGGGTAAGAAGGGAGAGGTTTATGATAAAAGAAGAAAGGTGATAAAGGGAATGGAGTCTTTCCTTCTAAGGCAGGGACAGAGTGAGGAGGTGATGTTGATAAGCCAAGGGAGAAAAAGGAGAACAGGTTTGTCTTTCTCCCCTCAGCATCCTTTGACAACCTCCCCCCCCCACACACACACACACTATGACTGTTTTTAACTCTTAACTCCTGGGTTCTCTGAGTTCTCTGAAGGATCTCTTTGAAGAGGTTTATGGTGATAAGTTTCCCTCTAGTAAGAGTTTGAGTCAGTTCTGAGTCTTCTTAACTGAGATTTATTTGAGGGAAATAGAAAAGGAACAGGGCAGATGGAGGGTAAGGAATTGAGGTTCAAGAAGGAAGGAAGGAAAAGAGATCCCTATCTAACTAATGCCCTTCCCCCCAAAGTTAGGCATATCAGGTTTTGGTTCACCTGAACCCCTTGAGGTCAGAGTAAAGACACTGTAGTTCTTGCCTGCACAGTGAATGTCCCCAAGTTCAAGGAGGAAAATGGAAATCTTTCTCAGTGGGCAGCTTATATTTTCAAAGTTTTGTCCAATTGGCTTTTCTTCTTGTGAGAATCTGGGTCAGAAATCACAGAGAAAGAGATCACTGGATCAGGGAATTAGCTGGAGCCAACCTCTCTGGTGTGTCTTTCCAGACAGAAGTCAGTTTCCAACTGCTGGATCAGAACTATTCTCTCCTCTCTCTCTCTCCAAAGTTCTGTGTTCCTTTTTCACCCACATCCCACTGCTGTAGAATTCTGCAGTTCTTCCAAGTTCATTTCTCTCTCAGATTTCAAACCTTCTCTTACAGAAGTTATATTCTATTTCTCTCACTTTGCAATTTCCTCACCACCACCCCTATAGAGCCCTTCCTTGTAAGAAAGATGGCTATGGGGATAGCTAGCTGATTCAGTTGATAGGAAGCCCAACCTGAAGATGGGAGATATGGAGTTCAAATTTGACTTCAGACACTTCCTAGCTATGTAACCCTGGGTGAGTCACTTAACTTTAATAGTCCTTACTGCCCCTCTGCCTTAGAATCTATACTCAGTATCAATTCTAAGACAGAAAGTAAGGGTTAGAAAAGAAAAGAAAGATGGCTAACTAAAACAAACCAGCAGCCACATATGACAATGAATACAATGTTCTGTCCCTAGAGACTGCCACCTCTCTATTGAACAGAAGGAAATATGGAGAAAAGATGTTTTTTTCTGTTTCCTTACTCTCATCCTACCATGTCTCCATGGACATTATTATCAGGTTAGAGAAAATCTATTTATCATATCTGCATTTTAATTATTACCAAGCTAAAAAGCCTCAAGTTCATCTTGACTTTGGGGGTATCTATTACCCTCTACCGCTGAGTTTTTAAGGAGCTCATGATTTTAGTTGTTATGCTATTAATAAATTAAAATATTTATCCCATCTTTATAATTACCCCAGTATTTCAAAATATCTTGTTTGTCATTGGTATAAATATTCACCCCACTGATACAGATGGTTCAATCCTCCAAGTTTTAGTACACAATTTCATAAGTCCTTGTGGCAAAAGAGAGGGAAAAAGCCATCATATGAAGACCAATTTTTGATCATTTATATTTTTAAAAGCTATGGGAGAAATGAACATTTATTTTTAAAAGCAGGAAGGAAACTAATTCCATCTGGTTTTATTGACTGTTAAGACCAAGTAATTACTAAATGAGTTACATAAACAGCTGTTATTTTGTTTATTAAACTTCTTAAAGTGGTAGCAGAGAAAGGGCACTATAGTTTCCCTTTCTTGGCAAAAATGAAACTATTTCAGACTAAACATATTTCAATATTAAATTGGCAGCCAGGTTCAATGCCTATGACTTGCCTTTCCTTCCTTCACTTTTTTTAATGCAAAACTAACCACTTTCTGGACATCTTTACACCTGGCTGCCTCCACTCCAATCATTAAATATCTCCATTTTCTCCCTTCCTCCAATCTGAACTTTGTACTCTATCCCTAGGATCCTAAACTCTGATAAGAGAGTTGTCACTTTACCTTGCTCAGAACAGAGACTTTATATCACTTCCCAGCTACTTAAACAACATGCCCCTTCTTCTTAACATTTTTCCTGCTGCCTTTTATGTGTCATCTCCCCATCCCTACCCCCAACCCCCATTATAATGCATATTTTTTAGGGACTGGGACAGTCTTGCTTCATTTATTTGTATCACCACACTTAGTAGTGTCTAGAATATAATAAGTGCCTAATAAATTATCTATCTATCTAATCAAAAGACAAAAAGTCTGTTCTGTCTTAGATGCCCAATGCCAACAAAAGACCAGCAAATCCTGGCAAAGCAAAATAAAAGATTTTCACTAACATTACTGTCCTCAACTCAGTATGTCTAGGAAGAAAAAAAAACACATTCCTTTTCACATCTTGCATTCTATCAATAAGTCTTCCATCTTGGAATTTTTCAGATTCCCCACCAAGAAGTAATCAAGTAGTGAGAGGTATTAAAAGGTTATTTTTTTATCCTTATATGTAAATGAGTTTGGGGTTTATTTATTTGTTTCAAATCCTTGGAATACTTTAACACCAATTAGTAAATTGAGTGACTGACAAGTACAATAGCCCAGAATGTTTCAAATATGAAGAATCTTCTTGATTTACTAACACATAAGAACAGCTTGACTTCATAGTCTCCTGGCTAAAAGTAGTGGGCACCGAATCTCTCTATCCCCTTCATCTAAGTTCAGGAGAATTTACATTCTCAGGGATGGAACAGGGGCAACAAAGGACTCCTTTCATCATAGGTTGTCATAGTGATGACCTGATGGAGAGCAAGACATTAGGACACATTGTCCGACGAAGAAAACCAAGAAAAAAAAATAGAAATCCTTTACTTTCAAATGATCTTCTGAGAGCAGGATGAAATCGTAAAGCTGTCAAGTGAAAAATCTAGGAAGGATAAGAAGTCATTAGCACATTTCTCAGGGGGCAACTTGGATTGAGTCATAGGTCCTCTTCCTGAGCCCCAGGATTCAGAAGAGCAAAGTATTACAGATGTGTTAGCTACATTTCAAGACTTGATTCTATAGTATATCTGTGAGCCAGAGTTTGGAAAAGATGTTGATAAGATATAAAATATCAAAAAAAACAAAGAGGAAAGACAATATGGTACAGTAGAAAGTGCTGAACTGGGAATCATAAGAACAATTACTTGTTATATAACCATGCATCAGTTTCCTCCTCTGCAAAATGAGGAGGTTGAATTAAGAGACCTCTTAAGACCTTTCCAACTAAAAATCTATGAAAAGGGGCTTGAGTTCATGCCATATAATGATCTGTTAAAGGAAACATGAAAGGATGGTTAGCCTGAGAAGACTTTAAGGTGACATGACTCATAGACTTAGACCTGAAAGGGAATGAGGAAGCTCTCTTGTTCAAACTTCTAATTTCATAGATAACCCAGGGAGGTTAAGTAATTATAATTAAGTATTTGAGGGCTGTTCCAGGGAGGAGAGATTAAATTTGATCATTTGGTCCCTTAGAGCTACCCTAGGAAGAATGTGTGGAGGATGCAGTGAAGAAAGAATCTCTTAACAATTAGAGATCTATGCAAATGGAATAGGTTCTCATGAGAGAGTGTGGGCTTTCTCTCACTAATGATCTTCAAGTAAAAAGCTGGTTGATAACTTGTTGGGCATCCCAACAATGGAATGCTTCTCCAGCTCTAGTTTAGATTAGCTGTCTTGCTAAGCTTCCTTTCCACTCTGAGACTTAATGATCCTGAGTCAAGTAGAAATAGAAGGTGGGAAGAAAAGGTCTGAGATGGGAAGGAAGAGCTGAGAAACTTATCATTTACCTGAAACAGAGTAGGAGGATCTTCTAAAACAGGAGCTTTTAACATTTTTTTTTGTCATGACCCCTTCTGGAAGTCTGGTAAAGCCTATGGTTTCTTTCTGAGAATCATCCTTTGAAATGCATAAAATTAAACAAGTTTATGGACTCTAGTTTAAGAATCCTTCTTTTAAATCATCATAGAAGCACCTAGGGCCAGTTAAATGTGTGCAATAAAAAGAATAAGAAAGGACTATGAGTAGGATATATTTATTTACCAAGATCTTCATTAGAACTCTGACAGAGTGAAAAAGAATTAGTCCACATCTCCCTTCATTTCTTTTTCTCTCTGCCTCTTTCTGCAATTATATTTTTAAATAACAATTTTTTAAATTAATCTGTCCCTCTGACTACCCTCCTCATTGAACAAACTGAAAAAAAAAACAGAAACAACTCACTTAATACACATTTACAAAGAGTAACAAAACAAATTTTTCATTAGTTGTATCCAAAATATAGTTTTCTTTCTTCATCATAAGTTGCTTCCACTTTCCAAAAGCTTCCAAATCCTCCCTGATATTTATAATTGTTCTGGGGGCATAGGTGGTTCAGTGAATTGAGAGCCAGGCCTAGAGATGACAGGCCAATCTGGTCTCAGACACTTCCTAGCTCTGTGACCCTAGTCAAGTCACTTAACCCAAATTGCCTAGCCTTTACCACTCTTCTGCCTTGGAACCAACATGCAGCATTATGTCTAAGATGGAAGGTAAATTTTTTTTAAATAAAATAAAATAAATGGTTCTGGTAATTATAGTTTGGTGTTAAAGCCTTGGGAAGAGCTAAGATATCTCTCCTATTGCAGCATGGACAAAGTTCTACTTTGGGTCCCTGCCTGTCTTTCTACAAGCTGGCTCTCTCAGATTCATCCACTTCTCTTGCTGAGCCTGCACTCCCTGTTCTTTAATCTGATCACCTCTTCACCACAAAAATTTCCATCTCCCCTACAACCTCACTATTAGCCCCTCCCTGCCCATGGCATCAGAGAGGGAAAGCAATCAGACTAACCCAAAAGCTCTCTAAGATTCTGGGTCTTCTTCAGTACCCTTGAGCTGCTCTGATGCATGGAGAGATGATGGGAATGGTAATAGATGAGTGGAGTGATGTGCCAAGTCCTGGGGGCATCCTCTCACAAGACCACTGTGGACTCCTTTCTCCTGCACTGCCCTGAAGATTATGCATAAGGCTTTCTGGTTACATTTCAGTTTGTATTCTTCCCTGCCCTATCTTTGCTCACCATGAGTTGCAGAAACCTTCAGGAGCTGCCCCAGTTTAGGGAGGTAGTAGGCACTGTCCTTCTTGTGTCTCTCCTCCCACTTCTAAGTTAAAAGAAAAAAAAAAAGTCGGTGTCTTTTAAATTGATTCACCTAATAGTTACTAGATTGTAAGCTTCTTGAGGGCAGGGACTGTCTTTTGCCCCTTTTTGTATCCTCTGCTTAGCACTTAGTAGGCACATAATGAATATCTATTGATAACTGATTCTTCCTTTTTGTTCAATTCTAAGATATTTAACTTTCCTAATTACTTGTATTAATAATTTTTCAACATACATTTTTCAAAATTATAAGATTCAAAACCTCTCCCTTTTCCCCTTTCCCCCACTGGGAGATGGAAAGCAATTTGGCCTGGGCCATACATGAAAAACACACTTTCATACTGTTGACTGATCCTTCCACAAATCTCCTTTAGGTCCCTGCCCTGAATTTCAATAGTCCCCCAAACCATTTCCCAGCCCTCTCTTGAACACTCTTTCCAATTCTGTCTTCCCCAGTTGGTTCTGATGCTTACACATTCCTGAGCTTCTCTCATCCTCTCTCCAGCCCATACTTTTCCCTTAAAAAGTTCTCAACAGAACCAAAATCCCATTTGGTTTTCTTTTTAGAAATAGAAGCTGAATCCACTTTCTTTCTGCCCTGAGCCTACGCTTTTCTCTCTACAGCAAATGCTGTGCTCCTGATCCTTCATCAGAGGCCTCATTTCTCCCCTGCTCTCCTCAGTGCCCAGAAAAGCAGTAGCATTAATCCCTGTGTTCTGCCCTAGCCTTGTTCTTGTGAAGCTGCCTTAGCCCTCTGAATGAGAGGCAGCTCCTTACGTTTATAAGTATCTCTCATGGGTAGTCCAGGTAGTCTAGTGTAGCCTACTAGCCAGGTAGGAGCCTCATCCTCCCAGGCACCTGAGTTGGTAAAGAAATGAAAATCCCTTAAATTTTGTCTTGCTTGTAGACTTGTGGAGCAGAAGACTTTTCTTATGTCCCCCATGGTGGTAGGAGCAGCCCTTCACGTGTAGAAGGAACACGTATTGCTTTTGTAATTGAACTGAGAAGCACAATAGTTTTAGTGAAAAGAACATGGTAGTTGGAGTCAGACTTGGGGTCTAGTTCCAAAGCAGTTAATCAATCAATCAATTACAGGCATTTATTAAGTGCCCACTTTGTATCAGACACTTCACTAGAAGGTGGGAATACAGAGACAAAAGACAAAGGCAAGACCTACCTTGACAAGCTTATGTTCTAAGGAGGGAACATGTATGTATGTATGTATGTATGTAAGTGTATGTAAGTATAAACATTCAATTGACAACTTTAACATGAGGCAGCCACTACAACTTCTTGTAAGACCTTAATAAAATCATCCACCCTGTCTGAGCACCAGCTTACTTATCTCCAAAGCCTTTTCCACTTCTGTCAGTCTATATTTCTATTTCATTGCATTTTTCTTCTCTGGGAATTTGCCGAGGACTATTTCAACTTTAAAATAATGTTTATTGACATTTGCTTAAAAAAATCTTGTGGCTGTTATTTAGTCAGTTTTCAGTCATGTCAGACTCCTTGTGACCCCTGTCGGAATTTTCTTTGCGAAACTATTGGAATGGTTTTCCATTTCCTTCTCCAGCTCATTTTACACATGAAAAAAAAAACTGAGACAAATGAGAGTTAAGAGACTTGCCCAGGGTCTCACAGCTAGTGTCTGATGCTGCATTTGAACTCCAGACCCAGCACTCTATCAAGTACACCATCAAGCTGCCTCCCCCACCCCTAACACTTAACTTCACTAATTTTATCTGTCATATGGAGAACTTTTAGTGGGTTTTATGGGTGCTAACAGCAACTCTAGATAGAGAATGAAGCTTCATAGGCTAATAGAAATTTTCTTCTCTCAAATGCCTTATAGCATTGACGCTGTAAAATTAGCCTCCTGGGGACTAGGAACTTCCAAAGGAGAGCAGGACCAGTCAAGATCAAGAAGCTATACACAGCTTAATCTGTGTATGGACGGGCTAGAAAGGAACCAAATTTGCTTAGGCAGTGACTTCCTTAATGACTAGCAAGGAGGCCAGTGGAGGGGCAGTGAGGTAGCTCAGCAGATAGAGTCAGTCTGGAGTTAGGAGGGCTAGGGTTCAAATTTGGCCTCAGATAATTCCTCATTGTATAACCTTGGACAAGTCACTTAACCCCAGTTGCCTAAACCTTCCACTTTTGTACTGATTCTTAGACAGATAAGGATTTTAAATATATATTTTAAAATATCTTTAATAAAAAGTAGAAATAGGACTCTTATGTAGATTATGATTCATTTTTCTTTTTTTAAATCCAAGAATCATTACTGGTAGGATTACAGTGAGCATGGCATCTTTTATCAGGAGAAGACACATTGGCCATTCCAGGAGACCTCAGAAATCTAATGCCACGTTCAGATGACAGAGGAAGCAATCAAATTCTATAATATCTCCATATATATATATATCACTTATTCCTTGCCATGGTCAGTATGGACCATTAGCCAGGAACCAGAAACCAGAAACAGAACAATGGTGATAGAGGCCAATGAGGACTCTGGGACTGGGAAAGATGGAAATCACACTTGACCTGATTCGAAAGGCCATTTGGTAGCTGTTGTCAGATGCTTCAATGCAACTGGCATCTATAGCTGGAAAACTCTGCCAGTGTCTTTGCCATTCACCACCAATGATACATCTTCTCTTTATGGTGCTTTTTGCTTTTTTTATGAAATTTGTCTTTTTACCATTGACACTCTTTCATTCTTCCCTCAATTCTCAGAGAATGACTGTCAGTTATTTATCTGAGTAATTTCTTGATGAAATTGCAAATATAATTGAATTCTGTGAAAACTATGAATTCAAATGAGGCGACAATAGAAAGAAGCTGTGTGATTAAGGAATTGTTATTCACTCGTTGTACATCATTACAGCCCGGAATTCATCGCAGGATCACTCGCAGATGGAGTTGCTGAACTATGATTATATTTCAGAAAATGAAAGGGAACAAATATAAAAAGGCAATAAAACAAATTAGAGACCTTCTTGAGGGACAGAATTATTACAGATTAAGTATATTTGGTATCACAAATGTGCTAGAACTCTGGCAGTTTATATTATACAACTGTGCTGTCCAAATTCTTAGTGGTCTCAGGATCTTTATTATTTTGGGCTTATAATCACATTTCCCTTCAACTTTCAAATTGACAATTTTAAAGAACATTAGAAATGACCCATCTCCAAGATACTTTCTTGTTCAAAATGCATTACATTCAGCCACCATTAAAAGACTATTGTCTAGTCATTTCAACTCTCAATTTAACTTTAAAACAAAGTTACTATATTAGGGAAAGGTTCTTTTATTCTAATAAAATAGTTTTTAGTTTTTGTTTTCTTTTAATGCACCACTTTGGTGCAGAAGGGCTGAGGGATGTGGTTCAGGACCAAGGATAGGACTCAGGAGCATTCTTTCCCAGACAGATCACAGAATCCCAGAAACATAGACTCTTAAAATTGGAAATGACCTCAGCAACCATCTTCTTCAACTCATACACTCAAAAGGATCTCTACTCTAACATAATAGATAAGTGTTTATACAACCTTTACCTGAAGACCTCCAAGGTAGGGGAACTTCCTAAAATAGTCCATTCAACTTTTAGTTGACTCTAACTGTTTCGAAATAGTTTCTTACATTAGGCTTACATTTTCTTTGTTGTAACTTTCATCCATTGTTCTGACCTCTGGGGCCAATAATAAGAGATCTACTCTCTCTCTTCTCTGTGACAGCCCTTCAAAGACAGTCTATTATGCTCAACCTGAATCTTCTCTTCATAGGGCTACCTCCAATTATTTTTAGGAATCTTCAAGTGGCGATGACTCAAGACCTTCCACCCATGTTGGCTATTCTTATATATAAAATCCTCCTCAATAAAAACTTAGCAATGGTCCTACTATACCATGGTGCCCAGGACTGAGCATAATACTCCAAATGTGCTCTGAATAGTCAGAGTACTTGAATGGATCTAAATGGTCATCTAATCTAACTCCTGCATCTTACACATGAGGAAACTGAGGACTAAGAGGTTAAGTGTCCTGTCCAAGCTCAAACAGATGGCAAGTAGCAGAGAAAGAATTAGAGCCCATGTGCTCTGCTAGCATATCCATTACTAGTTAATTTTTAAAAAAATATTTGTGAAATACCAACTACATTGCTGGCACAATGTTAGATAGTGGTGATACAAAGACCATAGCAAATCGGGGGTAGCTAGATGGCTCAGTGACTAGAGCACCAGGCCTAGAATAAGGAGGACCTGGGTACAAATCTAATTTCAGACATTTCCTAGTTCTATGACCTTGGGCAAGTAATTTAATCCCATTGCCCTTGCCCTTCTATCTTAGAGTTGTCACTAGGAAAGAATGTAAGGGTAAAAAAAAATCACTGGGGCATCTAGGGAGCTGAGGGATAGAGAGTCAGACCTAGATATTGGAGGTCCTGGGTTCAAAGCTGATTTCAGACACTTCCTAGCTGTGTGACCTTGAGCAAATCACTTAATCCCAATCACCTAGCCCAGTGATACTGAACCTTTTAGAGGGGCAAGTGATTTGAGAAATGTCCTCAGGTGCCTGTGGAGAAGGGGAGGGGAGAAGCTCACCCCATGTCCCTCTGGCTTTCTGGTAACAAACTCTAGTGAATCCTGTGCTGGAGTGACAGTGCACATGCCCACAGAGAGGGCCCTGAGTGCCTGCCCCCTCTGGCCTGCATGCCATAGGTTTGCCATCATTGACCTAACCCTTACCACTCTTCTGCCTTGGAACCAACACTTAGTATTAATTCTAAGACAAAAGGTAAGTTTTTTTTAACTACTCTTGCCTTCAAGGAGTTTAGGTTTTATTTACAGGAAACTAAATCCAAAAATATATATGAAAGAGCCACTAATAATTAGGAAAAGACTACTCGCAGGAGGTGACTCTTGAGCTAAGCCTTTGAAGGCAGCTAGGGATTCAGTGAGGTTGGAGTGAGGAGGGAATAAGTTCCACATACAGAGGATATAGCCTTTGGAAAACCAGAGATTCAGGAGATGAAGTATAATGGACAAGGTTCATTAGGCTGGCCAGATTGGCTGGGACATATGGAACTTGGTGCAATCAATTTAGAGAGGTGAGCTAAGCCAGACTGGGGAGGTCTTTCAAAGCCAAACCAAGAAATATATATTTGACCCCAGTGTTTCTACCAGCATCATAGAGTACTTCATGAAATTACCCAAAGATAATTAGGGTTTGGAAATGAATTCAGGGAAAAGAAACCTTTGGAAAAAATAGTGATAGAGAATTGTCAGTATCCTTTCATCCTTCTTTTCTTGACCTTCCTGCCATGCAATCTCCATTAGTCATATTTTTCCTAATAATCCCTGCCCCTAACTAAATCTATTAATCCCATTTTCCATAGAATTGTAGAAGTTGGGATTTACAAAGGGCCTCTGTGGTTCATCTATTCTAAACTGAATTTTAAAGGCATCCCTACCAGAACATACCTGACAAGTGATTGCCCAGTGATAGTTTGAGTCCTTCAAAAGCCTGCCAGGTGACAAGGTGTCTAATTTGATAATTTATTAATTTGAAGGAACTGGTTTGCAAAGTTGAAATGTTACATGACTATGCATTTCCTTTATTGCTGCTATTTTGGTTTCCTACTTAGTACATGTATATATCAATAGCCAGTGCCCTACCCCAAAGTAGTATTTAACATGGGTATGACAAGCTAGTAAAGCAGAAAATATGTACTAATTTTTGGTGACCTCTAAAATTTTATATGTGGCTGACATCTCTGTGCAGAGATTATAGATTCATCACTGGCTATTTATTTAAAAAAACATTTGTTAAGCATCTACTATATATATAAAGCATTCTGCTAATCAGGTTCTTGGTGAGGAGTTCCCCTGTACAGTTAGGTTTCAGTACTTCTCTCCAATTGTTATCTCAGTCATTGTTTGCTGAGGTTATGAGGATTGGGACACTTGGGTCCCTTCCAACTTTCAACTTTGGTATTGCTTTCAAACCAAAATTAGATAAGTTTTGATGAGGACACATGTTATTGAGAAAAGTATATAGCACAGAGATTACCTAAAGGAGATGCCATGTCAATGATCATCATAGGATCATAGATTTATAACTGGAAGAAACCTTAAATCCAAACCCCACACTCTACAGATAAGGAGACTAAGAAACCCAAAGAATCTAAGTGACTTGCTCAGGATCACAAGTTTGTAAATATCTACAGTGGGATTTGAACTATTTAGGGTAAAATTTAGGGTTGAGACTGAATATATATTTTTAGTTGGTCTCCAGGGATTTAAATTCTAAATCCCAATGAAATACTCAAGTCAAAATGGAATTTTATGGTGTTTTATTTACAATAGAAGGAAGAAATCAGGAATGAGAGAGAGAGAGGGAAAAGGGAAGATCTGCTCAGGCCTGGTCTGAGCCAGAGGGAGTTCAGAGGCCTCGGCCAAGGAGCCTTCCCAGAAGATTAAATCTAGCTTGACTTCCAGCCACAAGGCTTCCTCCAAGATGAGGGACCACTTGGAGACTGGTACCTCCAGAAAGGTCAAGGAAAAGAGGAGTCATCCTTACCACTCACCACATGATTGTCTCAGGGAAGCAGTCTGAGGTCTCATGCTGAAGCTCCTCCAAGTTCCACCACCAAAATCCCCTCTCACAGGAAGTGACACAAAATATAAAGACAGTTCTTTATGTCACTTCCTATGTTTCACATTTACCAATGGTGGCTTAAATGTGGATTTGGACAGCTAGCACACGTGGGTCATAGACCTTCCTCCTCCACACTCAATCCTTAAGTGGGGGTATATACATTCCTGGTTGCTAAAATTCTAAAGACTAAGCAGGGTGGAGTAAATCTAAAATTCACAGAACCCAGGTCTTTTGACTTATCATCCTATTCTCCACCTACTATTTTGTGCTGTCTCTACAAAAATAATGACTTTACCATTTCTCATAGGCTCTTTCCTTCCTCTCTATCCCCAAATAATATTCTCAGGAGAATTTCATGAACAAGCCAATATAAGAGTGGATTATTTATCCATGATGAAGTAAATTGGGTCTCTAAACAGCTCTAATGGATTGCTTTCTGCACAGGAAACATCAGCCAGAGCTCAACATGCACATTAAGCATCTCCAGCTGAAGAACCCAAAGCACAGCCCAGGAAATGTTCTCCAAATGCTATCTTTGCTATTGCTGTTGGGATAAGGGAGAAACTCGGCTTTCATGGACATTCTCAACACTGTGCTAATGGGCCTTCTCTATAACTTCATTCTCATATCACAGCTTCAGTTCCTTATTCATTTATAGGTATCACTGGGCACTTGTTTGTTCAATAAACTTTTTTCCAAAAATGTCTGAGAGTCTATTGTGTGCAGAGCATTACATTGGGCACCATGACAACAATTGGCATTGTAGAAGGACTCACGAACATAGTCCTTGCCATTCCTACTACCCAGATAGATAACGCCTCTGATAAATTGTGGTGCAATGTATGTTACCCAAAATATTACCCAAACATTATTTCTGTTTCCACTGGTGCTGCTAAGGCTTTGTAAGCAAGCTCATACCAGAGCTGAATAGGAAGTTCATAGGTACAGCCTTCTATGTTCCTATTCCCAATTATGGATTTGACCTGCCTCCTGAAGGAACCTGCCAAATATGATGATATTAAGAAAGTAATGAAGCAAGTATCAGAGACACACTTGAATGACATCTTGGGTTACACAGAAGACCAGTTTGGATTCTGTGCTTCAGGAGGTAAACACCCACTACTCTATCTTTTTTTTTTTTTTAATTTTTATTTGGTCACTTCCAAACATTATTCACTGGAAACAAAGATCATTTTCTTTTCTTCCCTCCTCCCCATCCCACCACCTCTCCCATAGCCCACGCGCAATTCCACTGGGTATCACATGTGTTCTTGATTCAAACCCATTTCCATGTTGTTGGTATTTGCATTAGCGTGTTCATTTAGAGTCTCTCCTCAGTCATATCCCCTCCACCCCTGTAGTCAACCAGTTGCTTTTCATCGGTGTTTTTACTCCCACAGTTTATCTTCTGCTTGTGGATAGTGTTTTTTAGATCCTTGCAGATTGTTCAGGAACATTGCATTGCCACTAATGGAGAAGTCCATTACCTTCGACTGTACCACAATGTATCAGTCTCTGTGTACAAGGTTTTCCTGGTTCTGCTCCTTTTGCTCTGCATCACTTCCTGGAGGTTGCTCCAGTCTCCATGGAATTCCTCCACTTTATTATTCCTTTGAGCACAATAGTATTCCATCACCAACATATACCATAATTTGTTCAGCCATTCCCCAATTGAAGGGCATCCCCTCATTTTCCAATTTTTGGCCACCACAAAGAGTGCAGCTATGAATATTCTTGTACAAGTCTTTTTCCTTATTATCTCTTTGGGGTACAAACCCAGCAGTGCTATGGCTGGATCAAAGGGCAGACAGTCTTTTATCGCCCTTTGGGCATAGTTCCAAATTGCCCTCCAGAATGGTTGGATCAATTCACAACTCCACCAGCAATGAATTAATGTCCCTACTTTGCCACATCCCCTCCAGCATTCACTACTTTCCTCTGCTGTCATGTTAGCCAATCTGCTAGGTGTGAGGTGATACCTCAGAGTTGTTTTGATTTGCATCTCTCTGATTATAAGAGATGTAGAACACTTTTTCATGTGCTTATTAATAGTTTTGATTTCTTTGGCTGAGAACTGCCTGTTCATGTCCCTTGCCCATTTATCAATTGGAGAATGGCTTGATTTTTTGTACAATTGATTTAGCTCTTTGTAAATTTGAGTAATTAAACCTTTATCAGAGGTTTTTATGAAGATTGTTTCCCAATTTGTTGCTACCCTTCTGATTTTAGTTACATTGGTTTTGTTTGTACAAAAACTTTTTAATTTGATGTAGTCAAAATTATTTATTTTACATTTTATGACTCTTTCTAAGTCTTGCTTGGTTTTAAAATCTTTCCCTTCCCAAAGGTCTGACATGTATACTATTCTGTGTTCACCTAATTTACTTATAGTTTCCTTCTTTATGTTCAAGTCATTCACCCATTCTGAATTTATCTTGGTGTGGGGTGTGAGGTGTTGATCCAAACCTAATCTCTCCCACACTGTCTTCCAATTTTCCCAGCAGTTTTTATCAAATAATGGATTTTTGTCCCAAAAGCTGGGGTCTTTGGGTTTGTCATAAACTGTCTTACTGAGATCATTTACGCCAAGTCTATTCCACTGATCCTCCTTTCTGTCTCTTAGCCAGTACCAAATTGTTTTGATAACCACTGCTTTATAGTATAGTTTGAGATCTGGGACTACAAGTCCTCCTTCCTTTGCATTTTTTTTTCATGATCCACTACTCTATCTTTGATGCTGGTTCTGGTATTGACCTCGATGACCGTTTTGTCTAGCTCATTTTCTTATATGACTATGAATTCTTTATAGCAGCTATGTAGTAGACCTCATGGTCTATATGGTCTCCAAGGAGTAAAGTGGAAAGCCACAGATCTTCAATCCATAGCCAAAAGAGGAATTCTGCTACTAAGGCTACAGAACTAGGAAATGTTAAAGGAAAATTTGAGCCCAGTTCCTCCTAACTCCACGTCTGGTGCTCTATCCACTGAATCACCTAGCTGTCCCTGGGCTGGGATAATTTTGCTATTTCTTTACCAGTGTGATCTTTTGTAAGTGACTCTTTCCCTGAGCCTCACTTTTCTTATTAGTATGGGAGCACAAATAAAAATGAAAAGTTGACAAAAGATAGCAATGGTGACTACTAAAGGGGTTGTGGAAAGATAGGTATTCTAGAACATTGGTGCTAACAGCTGGGAAGCAGTACAAACATTTTGGAAAGCAATTTGGAATTATGCAAATAAAGTGACTAAAATCACCATACCCATTGACCCAGATGCTACATTATTAGGTTAATACCCCAAGGAAGTCATCTTCCTTGAGAAGAAAAAAGAACTCATTAGCATCAAAATATGTATAGCAATACTTTTTTCAGTAGCATAGAACTGGAAACAAAGTAGATGGTCATTGATTGGAAATTACTAAGCTGATTGTGGTATGTGGATAAAATGGAATATTATTGCACTGAAGGAAATAGCAAATAAGATGGGAATAGAAAAACATGGAAAGATTTGCATGATCTAATGCAAAGAAAAATAAGTAGAGCCAAGAAAACAATTATATATAATGTCTTCTACAATGTAAATTTAAAAATAACCACAGAACAATCAAAATATAATTGTATTTACAAAAATATAATCATGACCCAGAAAAATGAGATGATACCCTCCACTCCACTCCTTTAAAGAGATGAGTATTATTTCATATCTCTTTTTGTCATGTCACTCCTTTGTGAGTGTGGAAAATTGCATATATATCCAGAGTTTTTTCTATGTATTGATCAGTTTTACTGATTTTTTGGTTTCTTCTTCCTTATCTTTCTTTTTTTGAGAATTACAAATATGCTCTTCCCATGTAGACATATAAACATTTTTACCTTAATGAGTCCATTAGATTTTCTCTTTCTTATTTACCTTTTTGGCCTTCTCTTGTGTCTCATGTTTGGACTTCAAATTTTTTGTTTTGTTTTGACTTATTCCTCAGGAATGTTTGGAAATTTTCTATCTTGTTGAATGACCATCCCCCTCTCTCTCCCCCCCCCCAAATAATATACTCAATTTTGCTGAAGAGGTGACTCTGGGTTGTAAATCTAAATCTTTCATTTTCCTGAATACCATATTCCTTGCCTTTTGATTCTTTGATGTAGAAGACACTAGGCCCCTAGGCCCCATGTGATCTTGATTGTACTTCAATGGTATTTTAATTGTTTCTTTCTGGCTGCTTACAGTATTTTCTCCTTATCTTGCTGGCTCTTGAATTTAACTGTTACATTCCTCGAAGTTGTCATTTGAGGATTTCTTTCTGGAGGTGATCTGTGAATTCTTTCAATTTCATTTTCTTGTTTGAGGATCTCTAGGCAGTTTTTTTGATAATTTCTTATAATATGATGTCCAGGTTTTTTTTTTTCTTGATTGTGACTTTCAGGCAGTCCAATAATTCTCAAATTGTCTCTACTAGACCTATTTTCTTGGTCAATTTCTTTTTCAATAAGATATTTTATGTTTTCCTCTGTTTTTTTAATCCTTTGATTCTGTTTTATTGTTTCTTAGTTTCTCATGAAATCATTGGTTTCTAGATGGTCAATTCTGATTTTTAAGACATGCTTTTCCTCTGTCAGTTTTTGGCTCTCCTTTTTCAACTGACTCATTTCTCTTTGCATCATTTTCATTTCTTAGTGAATCTCTTTAATTTCTCTTCCCAACTTTTTCTCTGCCTCTCTTAATTGATTTTTGAAGTCTTTTGTGGAGTTAGGATGATCTAAGACATCATCAAGTTCAACTTCTCATGATTTTATGACTGAGAAAATGAAGATTCAGAGAGGTTTCATGATTTTCCTAAGATGTCACAAATAATTAGTGTCTGAAGAAGAATATGAACCTAGGTTCTCTTGTCTCTAACCCAGCTCCCCATTCATTATGTCTGGCTGCTTCTCTGTGTGCCACAAGAAACTGCCCCATTTGGCTCAGGCTTGGCTTTACTTTTATACCCTCATGGTTATATATCTATTTGACACACAGTTTTATTTTTCAACATACATGTTTCCTTACAGATAATTGAATAAGTCATACATTAACTTTTAACAAAACTTTTGATTAACATTCTATAATTATCCTACATACCTTGTTTCTATAGATTCTAACAACAAACACAAAGCTTTACTAAAGATGGATGTTTTCTCATCACAGCCAGAATAGCCAGAGGCCAGTTCTCATTAACCAGTCAGGTGCTCAGATATGCAGTTAAGCTAAGAGTGATTATTTATTACTTTAATCAAACACATGATCAATCATATTTCTAAGGAGATAATTATACAAAACACTGTCACCAAATGTGGGGTCAGAGGGTAGTAAAACAAAACCCAGTTTTAATTATTTTTCCAATATCAGGCTTTCATTTTTCTAATGTTTCACTAAGGTATCCATGGCATGTTGCTAGCCAATAGTTCAAAACAAATCAGTGGAGTAGAATGTACCAGCCTGTTCTTGAAAAGCAATTAATATACTGGCTCAGGGAAGCTTGTCCCTGGCCTGTACATGGGGGTGGGGAATCCAAGCACAGTTTTATTAGAAGTTTTATACCTAAAAGAGGGGTCTCATTTATGATCCTTTATCTAAATGGGTGCATAGGAATCCTTTAGTTTAATTTTGTAAGTAGCATCTTTTGGTAATATTCTTGGGAGATGGAGTGGGAGATCTATTTTAACCCTGCAAGCATTTTGCTCTCACCTGTATTTTCCTGGGGCTGGGGAGAGAATAATAGTCATAACAATTCTGATAATAAGGGATGTTAGTGAGAGAGAAGTCATACAGAGGGGTGTGAGTGGATGTTTACATCCCTCCTGGGGGCCGCTTTGTAGTCCCCAGTTTCCACTTATGACCATGTCAAACAGCATGGATTTGCTGGCTCTTGGCAGGTAAGGAGAAAAACATAGAATTTCACAATAAGTCTGAGCTAAGCTCCAAATGAAGGGCAGTCACCAGTGCCATGGGAATGGAGTGGAAGGAGTGATCATGGTGGGCTGAAAGAGTCAGGGCAGACATGGAGGAAATAAGCCTTTAAAATGGACTTTGAAGATGGGGTAGGATTAGTCAGCAAAGAAGGGAAGCCATGGAAAGTTGCAGGAAACAATGTGAAAAAAAAACAGAGGTGGAAAGATACCTTTTATCTAAATATGGTCAGAAGACAGAAAATAGACCACTCTGATTTAAGAAAGAATGTGTTAAAAAGTATTAAGAGTATTACAACATAATGAAAGTTAAGCCTCGATTGTGGAGGGGCTTAGATGCTAGGCCATGATATTTGGTATTCAAGAGGAAACATTAGTAGGAGTATTTTTTGAGTAGAGGATTTATATGAAAACAGTGTTTAAGAAGGATTACTCTGTCATCAGTGTATAGGATGTATTAAAGGAGAGGCTGGAGTAGAGAAACTCCTAATTCCTAGAGCTTTAGAAAGGCTAAAACAAATCACTGAAGGTGATACAGTACCCTGCTTTCTGGACTCTACTTCCAGTCTCAAAAATCAAGATCAAGGGGTAAACTAGATAGAATGCTGGGCTTGGAGTCAGGAAGATCCAAGTTCAAATCTTGACCCTGCCACTTACTAGCTGTGTGATTCTGGACAAGTCACTTTACCCTGTCTTACTAAAAAAAAATTTAAAAAGACTATAAATTAGGGGCAGCTAGATAGTACAGTAGATAGAGCATCAGGCTTGGATTTGGGAAAACCTGAGTTCAAATGTGACCTCAGACATTTCCTAACTGTATGACTCTGGGTAAGTCACAACCCCAGTTGCCTAGCTGTTGTATTTTTCTGTTTTAATATTGATACTTAGACAGAAAGTAAGTGGTTTGTTGTTGTTGTTGTTGTTACTTTTTTTAAACCCTCACCTTTCATCTTAGAATCAATACCATGTATTGGTTCCAAGGCAGAAGAGTAGTAAAGACTAGGTAATGAGGGCTAAGTGACTTGCCCAGGGTCACACAGCTGGGAAGTGTCTGCGGCCAGCTTTGAACCTATCACCTCCCATCTCTAGGCCTGACTCTCTGAACCACCCAGCTACCCCCTGTTGCTATTGTTTTTAAAGAATCAAATTTTGGTTCTCCAAAGTTTCATTCCAGGGACAGTCTGAACTGAAATGTTCATGCTCCTTGAAGGGTCAACTGCAGCTCTCCCCCTGTGCTTGTGTAATTGGAAATCTTATGCCTTTGAACTACATTTCCCAGGAGCCCACTGACTTCCTGTCATTACATGCTGACATAGACAGAAGATAAATTGGGGGAAGTTCCATGTCTAGGCCTCTTTCCTACCTGGGTTGGGACATTGGTGGAGTGGGCTGTTTAAGCAGGTAAATAAACCATGGACACATGGTTTTATTTTGTTACTTCTAGTGATTATTAATAAATCTTATAAAATAAAATATTGAAGTTATTGTATATTAATTTTAATTTTTACATGCTGAAATTAACATATCACTGGCATCCAGAATAATGATACGGTCTCAAAGTCCACAGATACCAGAAGGCAAACTCTTCTCTAATGAGGTACTGTGGCCTCATGCAAAGACCCTGTCTGTAGTCTAGAATTCAGGAGATCCAAGTTCCAAACTGATGTCTGCTACTAGACAGATGAACTTAGGCGTGATGTCTAACTACTCCAGCCCGTGGTTCCTTAATGGATAAATTAGGTCACTAGAGACCTTGCATTTAACAGATTGCTATGAAGATAAAGTGTGCTGATTGGTAGGAGAACACCTTGTTTCTCTTTGAATACCCTTTGGAACCCATGGACTAGGAATGCAGTGAGAAATGTCTGCAGGTTAGGCCACAGGTGCTAGCCAGAATAGTGGTGGTTTAGTAAGTAAGAAACTTGGAATCTCAGAAAGGCATTTGACACACTTTCCATAGATCTTAAACAATTATTTTTCCTGAATGTTCTTGGGTCACCCACAAGAGTAGTCTCCAATGTTTGAAGCATATGCTTATTGCAGAGACTCCTCTAGATCTGATTTTCAAACCTATGTAGGATTTTTTTTTAAAGCTGTCTGACCCCCAGGTCATATGCAATTTGAAAATACTCTTTTCTGACTAGAATTGGAATAATGGTTATGTAATTGAATTTTAGGTATATTAATGTTCACGCTGAAAGGACAATGAAGTCAAGAAATATGTACCTTTCTATCATAGCTTCATACTGTGCCTTGGAGATTTAGGATCTTGAGATGGAAGAAGAGACTTGAGATGAAGAAATACAGAAATTGGGGGCATCTGGGTGGCTCAGTGGATTGAGAGTCAGGCCTAGAGACGGGAGGTCCTGGTTTCAAATCTGACCTGAGACACTCCCCAGTTGTGTGACCCTGGGCAAGTCACTTGGCCTAGCCCAAGTCATTGCCTAGCCCTTACCACTCTTCTGCCTTGGAGCCAATACACAGTATTGACTCCAAGACGGAAGGTAAGGATTAAAAAAAAAAAAGAAATACAGAAATTTAAGAATATAGAAGATGAGCAGAGAATTGAAAGTATGAATAGGACAGTTAATGTAATGGTTTACTAAGTGGAAATCTTGGCCCAATTTCAAGGAGGTGGGGTCTGACCCTAAGGGATATATGATCAATCAATCCAAAGGTGAGAAGGTAGGTCCTGGTCCATTTTCTTCCAGAAAGTCAGTCATGGGGCTTGTCTCTAAGGCAACCACTTTAACCTAATCATCTCATCAACTTTGATTTCTCTTGCTAATGCAAAATCTTCAAACTTTTCCCTCTTCTGAGCAGGTAGAGTTGATTCTTCAGGGCAGTTATACTCTAACCCTTATCCAGGAATCCACAACCAGAGCTGCTCAGATGCCAAAGGGAAAATCCCTACACTTGGTTAAATCCACACTTTGTCCCTACCTGCAACTCCCAGATCCTTATGGTGCTGGCAGATTCTTCACTCTCTAGGGCAGGGACCAATGAGTATGAACCCCATCTCTCTCCTCTTCATGTTCCATGGGACAGAGTGTGTTGCACAGGTTGAACAGGCATGGATGAAATGGGATTCACATAGCAGATCTCAGTATCCAAGACATTGGAGACCATTCCTGCAGGTGATCCAAGAACAGACAGGAAAAATAATTGTTAAAGATCTAGGGAAAGTGTATCAAATGCCTTACTGAGATTCTCACTTTCTTACTTACGAAACCACTACTATTTTGTTGGTGGTTTTTTTTCCCCGAGATCTTCGATATTCTTTTTATTCAATAAACATTTACTTAAAGAAACTCAAGAATTACTGTAGACTCTTGGTTATTGGAGTACAAAGTTCACAGAATTATGAATTATATGATAAAATTAGTTTGTTACTCATTCATCCAAATGTAAGCAGTTTTTGCTTATATGGCTTCAGAATTGTATCTGAATCCATCTAACCATACCTTTAAATTTAAATGATTGGATTTTTGTTGTTTAAACAGATACACAATTGACAGAAATATATATATAATATTAATTTTATTTTATTGATTAAGAAATTTTTACCATGGTTACATGATTCATGTTCTTTCCCTCCCCTCCTCCCATCCACCTCACATAGCCAACACACAATTCCACTGTAAACTACTATTATTTTGGCTCAAATCTGTGTCTAACCTGCAGACATTTCCCACTGGATTCTTTGTCTATGGATTCCCAAGGGTATTAAAAGAGAAAGAGGGAAATAAGTGCTCTCCTACCAATCAGCACATTTTATCTTCATAGCAATCTTATAACATACTCTACTTCCAAACTTCCTTATTACTCTTTTTAGGGGCACTCCTATCCTAGAAGAGGCAGCTGTGGACAGAGTGCTAGGCCTAGAGTCAGGAAGACCTGAATTCAAATCCGTTCTCAGACATTTCCTAGCTGTGTAACCCTGGGCAAGTCACTTAACTTCTGATTATCTGAAAAAAGGATCCACTAGAGAAGGAAATAACAACCCACTCTAGTATCCTTATTACAAACCCCCCATGGATAGTTATAGTTCCTTGAGTCATGAAAACTGGGACATGACTGAATTATTGAGCAATAACATTTCCCCAATGACCCCTGTCAACAGCTTCAGTATCAAACTCAATGCCTCATCCTCCCTTATCCATCAGTCTTCTTATTTCTGACTTCCCAACATCTCTCCTGTGTATTCCCTTTTCTCTGCTCATATGGCCAGCACCCTAGTTTTGTCCCTCACCACCTCTTACCTAGCCAGCTGAGTTAGCTTCCTAACCAGGCTCTACGATCTCCAGTGTCTATGATCTATCTTCCACACATTTGCCAAAGTGATTTCCTAAAGTTCAGGTCTAACTATGTCACTCCTTGACTTGATAAACCCCATTGGCACCTGATTACCACTAGAATCAAATACTATTTCATCCTTAACTCCAGCATTTAAATTTTTATTTTTATTCAAGTTTTATAATGCATATAATTATTTGTGTAACATATAGGGTGCATGCTCTATTTATTTTTACTAATAGGGATTCATGTTTAAGAACTTAAGGGACTGCTGAGCAAAAGAAGTGTACAAGGAGATAAATGAAACCTTTCCTGGACTTTCTCCCCTTAGTCTAGAGACTCAGCATTTTTTATGTCATAGAACCCTTTGATAGTCTAATGAAGCCTAGAGACTCCTCCTCAGAATAATTATTTTAAATGAATAAAACAGAAGACACAGTAAACCAATTATATTGAAATAAAGATGGGGAGCAGCTAGGTGGCTCAGTGGATTGAGAGCCAGGCCTAGAGATAGGAGGTCCTGGGTTTAAATCTTCCCAGCTGTATGACCCTGGGCAAGTCACTTACCCCTACTATCTAGCCCTTACCACCTTTCTGCCTTGGAACCCATACACAGTATTGATTCAAGATGGAAGGTAAGGTTGTTTGTTTGTTTGTTTGTTTGTTTTTTCATTAAAAAAAAAAGTTAAAATGATATTTTTTCCCCATTCAAGTTCATGGAGTCGCTGAAATCAGCCTTCTTGCATTTCGGGTAGGACTTGAATATAGGTCTTCATAATTTTAAGGATGGCTTTCTATCCACTCCTCCCCTTGATTTGCTACTTCACCTTCTCCTATGTATATTGTATTTTAAGAGCTACACAAATGAAGTCACATACCCATGTACACACATATTGAACTCTTGCTGATACCCTGAAAGGATGACTGGGATGGAAGAGGCTTGTAAGGCAAAGGTAAGACCTAAACCTCCAGGCCCAGGTGGAACAATCTAATCTAACTTTCAGGAGAGAGATGTAAATTTTTTCTGGAAAAGCAATAAACATCAGAAACATTCCTTAATTGTCCCATATCCCCTTGAGTGACACCAATGGAAAGTGACCTGACAGAAAATGGCAAGGTGTTCCTCCACCAGAGGATGTCCTAGATGCCATTTCATAACACAGATTATAAAGAATAGTCTCTGAAAGTCCTTGGAGGTTTCCCCTAGACTTTCTTGAAATATCTGCTTTATTCAATTATTATTCCTAGACCCCAGTCTAACCAAGAAAATAAAGTGAATTACCCAGGAGGTGAATAGGCTTAGGAGACAATGAATGAAGAAAGAGCAGAAGGAAAGCTTCCCTTCTAATATGCTAATATTAGATAACTAATATATAACTAATCCAAATCCCAGAAAACCATGTGAAGTAAGTATCAAGAGATATTCTGCTTCCTGCCAGTGTTCCCTTCTTTTTCCCACTCTGTCTAGACACTGATTCCCATCCTACCTTCCAACCCCATCCCTGTGGGACAGAACTAAGAATCCTTACTTGATTCAGACCTACAGTGTCCCCTTCTCCTTCTCTTTATGGTTGGATATGGACACCTCTCCCTGCAATCTTCAACACTATTGAAGAGAACCCAGAGCCCCTGCTCCCCTCAGACACTAAGGCTCCTTCCCCCTTTCCAATTGTGGTAGCAGGTATATATTCAGGTCCTTCCCTTCTCTTCCATCCCTCACAGGTGATATGATTGCTAACACAACCTAAATTAGTACAGTCACCAACTTTAATCCTTCTTCTATGATGGAGGATGACCAGTCTTTATCCTTTGGCCTGCTGATGCCATGGGCTTTGCCCTATGCCCCTTTTCTGAGCCTTAGTTGCCTCATCTCCTCAATTACCCTTTGTGCTCCTTCAGATCAAACCCCCTTGTTTTTCTTTTGGTATTCTCTTTGCTCAGCATATGGTAAAGACATTAAATGTCTTTTCATTTATTCATGCCTGCACAAATGAATTTATTCAGCCATCATATGATCATTGATTTGGAGTTAGAAGGGATTTTAGAGGCCATCAGACTCAATTCATCATTTAATGATAAGGAAAATGAGGTTCAGAGAAGTTAGGAGGATTTGCCTTGGGTCACATAGTTTGGAAGTGTCTGAGGTCTTCCTAACTCCAAGTCCACTGCCCTATCCAACATATTTCATTGCTTCTCTGGGAAAGACTGTCTAAAATATTCTAAGGTCAGAAAAGGAAAAGTGAGGGAATGCATTTTCTGCCCCCAGAGAAATGCTACTGGTTAGCTCACTAGCAGTTCAGGGTCTCTTGTGAGTCTGAGGCCAGACACTTGAAATGGGCTGATTTCGGAACTCTTCCCTGGGTATCAGCTCCATTGACAAGCTGTCCCTGGAGGTGAGCCCTGTAGGAACCTGGGCTGCAGTCCCAACTCTAAGCACCATGGGAGAAGCTTGGCTCAGACCATGGGGGTTTCTGCCAAGTCTTTGCCGCCTCTGGGAATGGCAGAGATCAGTATGTGCAGAAAGCTGGCTCCCTCGCTCATCACTGACTCAGGCACTGTGCCATGTCCCCTTAAGGGGATTGGCTTGCTTTGGGGTGAGCTTTATAAAGAGGAATTTTTTTTAAAAGAAAAGAAAACGGGAAAGTTGAACAGCTCAAATAGTGACTGGAAATCCAGTCTGTCTCAGCCCCAGTGGGACAGAGAAAATAAATTGTCTTGCTTACAAGAGAGAAGGATGCAAATTGCTCTGTAAAAGGCAGTAAATATTTCAAAAATATTCCTGAATGAAACATGGGACTAATGGGTGGAGAAATTCTTTGAGTCACAGGCTCTTAGGGACTCAAGAGGGCATTAGTTCCATTGCCCTCCTTCCACAGAGACCTCTTTAAAAGCACCCAAGACATAAAAGTATATGTCTGTCTTTCTTTTTCTTATCAGCTTCCCATTTATGTAAATTTCATATATACTACTTGCTATGGGAGCTCTCAACCAATCAATCATGAAATTCTGATTAAGTGCCTATTATGTTCCAGGATCTGTGCTAGGGGAAATAAAGACAGAAGAAAGGAAAAGGAAAGGAGAGAGGAGGAGAGGAGAGGCAAAGAGGAGAGAGGAGAAATAAAAAAGAGGGGAGGGGAAGAGGGAAGAAGAGGGGAGAGAAGGAGAGGAAAAGAGAGGAGAAGACAAGAGGGGAGAAGAGGGGAGGACAGGACAAGAGAAGGGAAAAGAGGCAAGGGGAGGGGAGGAAAAGAAAAGAAAAAGAAAGGATAAGAAAAAAAGAAATCCCTACCCTCAAGGAGTTTGTATTCTATAGGAAAAGAAACAATGTATGAAAAATATATATTTTTTGAAAAAACTAAATACAAAGTAAGTTGTAAGATGTGGGGTTAGGCCGTGGCAAATGGAGGGTTTCAAGTAGAAGGCACTAGAGAGGAGCTTTGAAAAAAAAAAAGGATTCTACATTGTGGAGATAAGAGATGCAAAGGGAAAGAGACAAGGGATAGAGCCTCACATGTGAGGCAAAGACATAAGAACATATAGAAAAAAGATGACCCCCTTCTTGGTTTGCAAAACTCCATCTACATGCATGCTCATGTGTGTGTTCATGCCTCCACACGTACCCTGAATGCACACGTTTCCCCAGGTCACTTGTTTTGCACATGGTCTCTTGCTGCCAAACCGGCAGGAGGGCCACTTTGCAGTATGCGAGCATTAGGCTGGGTACATTGGTGAGAGAAGCATTAATGCAGCTCCTGCAGAGCTAACATGTTGTAACTTGTTGGGAACTAGGGCACAGGACTGAAGCTCACCATGCTGCCAACCCTTTCTCTAAATTGAAGCAATAGAATCCATTAATTCACATTGTGGCTGGAATACAGTCCTTCATCCTCTCAACATCCGGGTGCTGCCTTCTAAACAAATTCTTTGTCACATGAGGGGGTTAATCTATATTCAGTTCAATGAAATTTGACCCAACAAGCATTTGTTATGCCAGACTGTGAAAGACATGACTTAAGAGATAGGGAAGAATTGGGGTTCAAGACCCACCTATGACACAGACAGGCTCTACACATCTGAGCAAATTGTGTAATCTCTCAATTCCCCAGGCAACACACTAAAGATATAAATTGCAGAACAGTTGCTGATCTGCTTTTATAGAAGGAGTTTCCTTAATTGGAGACCCCAAACCAATGATAATATAGGTCCAATATAGTTGCTAAGACGAGTCCAACTCTTTGTGACCCCATGGATCATAGCCCAGATCAGTCTCTCTTCTATTATCTCTCAAAGTTTATCCAAGTTTATGTTCATTGTTTCCATGACACTTATCTATCTCATCCCCTTAACATTTTGCCTTCTGTCTTTTCCAATGAGTCCTATCTTCTCATTATGTGGCCAAAGTATTAACGCTTCAGTTTCAATATTTAACCTTCCAGTCTAGATTAAATTCTTTGAATATTGACCAATTTGATCTCTTTGCTATCCAAGAGAATCACGTCTACTCCAGCTCCACAATTCAAAAGCACTGGTTCCATTGCATTCTACTTTTGTTACAATCCACTTCTCACAGCCATAGATTACTACTGAAAAAAAACAAAACAAAACATAGCTTTGAGTATATGGACTAGTGGGCAAAGTAATTAGGAAATTTGGGCTGTCATTGAGCAAAGGGGATTGGGAAAATATTTGTCACTCCTGAACTCATTCCTTTAGGATCTTCTAGACATCTCAAAGAGAGAGAGAGAGAGAGAGAGAGAGAGAGAGAGAGAGAGAGAGAGAGAGAGAGAGAGAAGATAGAGACAGAGACTGAGAAACAGAAACAGAGGTAGAGAGAGATTAGTCTTATATGGCCTGAAACTGAAAAAAGATAGCAGAATTTGGACTCAAGACCCTGGGTTTAAATATTTCCTGTGTTGTTGTCATGGACAAGTTGCTTTACTTGTGTGAGCCTCTGTTTCATGGCAGAAGTAATAAGAAGATAATACCACCTCCTCATAGAAGAGTTTTGAGGGTCAGATAAGATTAGAGTATAGATTTAAAACTGGGACAAACCCTAGAGGCCATCTAATCCAAACCACTCAATTTACAGATGAAGAATGAGACCTGGAAAGGTTAATCAACCTGCCCAAGGTAAACAGCAAATTGCAGGGCTAGTATTTGAATTAAAGTCCTCTGCCTCCAAATACAGGGCTCTTTATACCATACCACTACATAAATGGTAGTGATTATTTCATTTTAAAGTTATAAACTTCAACAAAAAATAACCAAATAAACACACAAATGAAGGGATGAAAATCTTACATGAAACAATTAAAATTTAAGAAGCTAGAACCAAATAAATTTGATTTTTTTTGTTTAATGATAGCTTAATGACAAACCGCCTTTAAAATGTGTTTAGACTTTGGTTCTATATTTGATTCTCATCAACAAAAGAAGAAATTATTCCAGAGGGAGATATTATGAGAACCTTTGGGAAGTGATCACTTGGTCTTAGAATTTGTTAGAGAAGAAATCTAGTCAGACTATAACATGTACCATGACATTTGGTAAAACAGAACTAGACAGATTCAGAAAGAGGGCAAGTCAAATTCCAGAGACCAGTTCTACAGGGGAGATCCCAGAAAGAGTGAGAAAATCTAAATAATGAAACTCTGAAAACCAAGAGAAAGAATTCTAATGAGGAGGGAAGAGAGGAAACTGATGTTCATGTGTAGGAAATTCAGCAGCCAATTTAGTTTTTAAGATGTATAAAGAAGATGGAGCCAAGGGCAGTTAATAGAAAACAAACACAAAAGCATGGCATAGTTTTATAAGAAGAATGTCAAGAGAGTTAAAGTATATAGTGTGCTAGGGTTAGTGCAGAAAGGTAAGAAAAAACAAAAATGAGTTTTGTACTTTTCTTTAAATTTCATTTTGGAAAAGAAGAGAATCAAGAAGGGATAGGACAAATAGCTACTGAGAGGAATGGACTATTGATAATGGAAAACAGTGAGAAGGTGGCACTTCTTTTCCTTCATTTTATTTCTCTTTCTCTTCCAAAGAGAAAGATCTTTGGACTAAAAAGAACAAAGCAAAAATGGCTAATGGGAAGTAGATATACAAACTAAATAGGACAAAAGTGAGAAAGTAAATCACTGCCTTTGATGAGTTCAAGTTATCTGACCTTACTAAAACAGTCTCCTGGGATACTGAAATAGTTATATTTGAAAGACAATGGAGAACAAGACCTTATTGAAACAGAAACTTATTGAACAGAACCTTATTGAAAAAGGACAAATGTTTTCCTGATTTTGAAAAAAAGAAAAAAGGAAAGATGATAGAATCCATAGGCTCTAGAAAATGAATTTGGCTCCTCTTTCTAGCAAAAATCTAGAATATATCATTCAAGGGATATATGCTGAACCCATTAAAAAAGGCAATGACCATGAAGAGCCAGCATGGCTTTAGCAAAAAGTAACCATATCAGAATAACTTCCTTTTTTGACAGTATTACTAGTTTACTGGCTTGATAAATCAGAGGAATTCTACAGATATCATTTAACTAGATTTTAATGAAAAATTTGACAGTGTCTCATAGACAAGATGGCAAAGCATGGTCTAGATGATAATAGTTATTGGGACTCATTACTTAGTAACTGGATCTAAAGAGAAGTCATTAATGGGTCAGTGTCATTTCAAAAAGAGCCCTCATCACCTGGAATATTCTAGAAATCTATCCTGGCCCTTGTACTAACTTTTTTTTTAATCCAATAATTTGGATAAAGGTATAGATCTCACAATATTAAGTTTGCAGATTATAAAAAGGTGGGAATGATAATAACAGCTACAGGATCTATCTCACAGAATTCTGTTAAGGTTTAGATGACATAACACTTTGTTATCCTTCAAGCTCACAAGATAGTAATTATGATCCAACAAGGTCTCAACAGACTAGAACATTGAACAGAATCTAAGAAGAAATTTAATGGGAAAAAAACATGAACTTTTAGTTCAAAAACTCAGTTTCACAAGTATAAAATGGCAGAGCCATGGCTAGATGTCAGTTCTTCCAAGGAAGAACCAGGGGATTTAGCCAAGTGTTAGGTCATAGGTGTTGTGATGTGGCACCTCCCCATTCCATCCAAAGTTCATTAAAGTTTGACCTGGATCAAGAGAAGTATAGCACCCAAAATGAAAGAGGTTGTGTTTGTATCTGATAACATGCTTTGATCAGACCATAGCAACAATATGGTGGTTGTCAAATTTTAGGAAGGAAATTAATTATCTGGAAATTGTCTAGTAGAGCATAAGCAGAATAGTAAAGGGCTTGGAATCATGACCTCTGAAGTTCAGCTGAAGGAACTTGAGAAGTTTAGCCTGGAGAATAGAAGGATTAGGGGAATATGATAGCAGTCTTCAAGAATTTGAAGAACTGCCATACAAAAGAGGGATTATGTTCATTTTGCTTGACTCCACAGGACTGAATCAGGGACAGTGGGTGGAAATCGCAAAGATAGATTTAATTTCATTACTTCATTAGATAAAAAGGAAATGACCTGATAAGTGGTATTTATGTAGAGCTTGGACAATTACAAAGTGTTTTTACACACATCTCAGCTTAGTTTAAAAACAATTCCTTGAAGTAGACTCTGCAGTAATTGTGATCACCCTTGTACAGATGAAAAAAAACAAACAAAAAAAAAAACAGGCGCAGAGAGGTTATATAACCTGTTGATGGTAAAAGAGATGATAAATATCAGAAAAGAAACCCCAGGTCTTCCTGACTCCAAATGCTTCTTTTCTTTCCCTCTATACCAGGCTACTTTCCTAACAATTAATAACAATTAGAACTATACAAAAGTGGAATAGGCTGCCATAGGAGGTAGTGGGTTCTTATTTCCTGAAAGACTTCAAGCAAAAACTAGAAGCTGGATAACCATCTTCTGAGTGTGTTTAGAAGTGACTTGTATTCAGATATGAGTTAAACTAGAGGGATTCTGGACCATACTTCTAAATCTGAGATTCTATGATTTTGTGAATTAACAAGCAAGCTCCAATACCTCTAGTTTTTCTTTGTTTTTCCTTCTTCCCTTCCTTTCCTCCTTTCTTTCACCATTCCTTTCTTCCTTTCTTCCCTTCTTTTGCTTGCTCACTCTCTAAGAAAACTTAACTTATATATAGTAATTCTGATTTTGATGATTCTTCTCAGCATCACTACATATTACATATAATTTTCATATTTGAAGTAGTGTCAAACTGCAAGTGTACTAGGGTTACCCTTATATATTGAATAGAGAACTAGTCTTAGAGTCAAACAGACCTGGATTCAAGTTCTGCCTCTGATGCATTCTAGTTGTGTGGTCCTGAACAGGTCACTTAAACTGTGAGTCCCACCCCCAGCCCCAATCAACTCTTTAAAGTTATAAGCTACAGGCAAGATAGGCAATCTTTCTTGGTGGAGGAAGTCTTACATATTAGGAATGAAATCTCAGTTCTGGAACTAAACTAACAATGATATTAGTAATTTGCCAGAAAGAACATAGAAAGGTCATAAATTGGCTTGTTACATCACCACACATGTGATTTTTCTCCTAATTTGGGGCATATCAAAGCATGTGTGAGGACTACAATCAGCTCAGTCAAGATGGATGAATTTCCTGAGTGCCCCCCAAGTTTGGGCTTACACTGTTCAGATTCAGGAGTAGGGAATGAAATGAGAGCCCTTTGAAAAATGAACCATTCTAGGCTAAGCAGACCCTAGGCACCTTTGAATACATCAGTAAGAAGTAAGCTACCATGTAATTGTATGTTGGATGATAGAATTCTGTTGGTACTCAATGGCTACATCTGTGGATTCATTAGTCACACTGGCTGTTTTTATCTATGAACTTCCTCTTCTGCCTCTGGGGGCAGGGTAGGTGCCTCAGGCTATCATGGGGTAGAAGGATTAGACTTATTCTGGTTGGCCCCAGAGCACAGGCCAGGAGTAATTGATGGAAGTCATAATGAGGCAAACCAGCTTGATATAAGGCAAAATCTTTCTAACACAAAGACTATTCAGAAGTGGCATGTCTGCCTAAGAAAGTAGTTTCTTTGTCCTTACAAAAAATCTTCAAGCAAAGACTTAATGACTTATTAAGTGTATTATCTGGATTGAGGATCTTTTTTCATGACAGGATTGGATTGGTGGACCTCGGAGGTCCCTTCCAAATCAGGGGTTCTCTAATGCTATTTAATACATAGAATTGTAGTTTGTGATCCAGAAGTCAAGTTCTGAGTTTACAGCAGTTAAATCTAAGCACTCAAATATCTTAATTTGGATCATGACCTCTCTCAGGATTTTTACCTGAGAACCTCAGAATTTGGTTCAGGTTTAGATCTTAATCTTATTATTATTTTAGAAATAAAAAAGACCTTCAACTCTAGTTCAATTACTCGGGACAAGAAAGAAAACATCAAATGTAATCCAGATTTAGCGAAAAAAATGTGAAAAAACAATACTCAGGCTCTATAAAAAAAATCAAGTCAATTCTCTCAATTTGGGGCTTCTTTCTCTCTCAGGGACCTATACATCTTCCATACTTAACATTATTAAACTCTTTTCTAAAAGAGAAAAGAATATAAGGTTGCTTTCCACTCCCACTATGAGCCTAATCTTTTAGACATCCATATAGTCTTCTCAGTTTATAGTATCACCTTAGGTACTCTGAAATAAGGGAAAACACTTAGGCTTGATAGAGTAGAATCCCTGCCCTAGACTTTAAAGACTCTAAATGTTTCACAGTAGCACTAAAGGATAAGGTGTAGGCTTGTTCCTCCTTTTTGTGGCTTCTTGGTTTTGGATGAAGGGACACTAGATACTTCTCCTACTTGTAGAAAATTTCTTCTTCTGGGTCTTGGAATTCCTCTTTTGCACTGTGTTTGCTTCAGTTTCAAGTTTGACCTGGGAAGTGTTTCCACCTTGGTCTTTACTTCTATCCTGGTGCCTTATACTTCCCTGATGGACATGATTTCCTGGAAAGTCTGAGGGGCAAAGGACAAAAGAGATGTAGGACGTATTATAATTAAAATTAATCTTGGAAACATATTAACTTTATAATTATTTATTTATAGAAGAGAGAGAAATAACGAGCAGTCTTTCTAGAAGATCTCCAAGCTTAGTCTTGTCCTTTGACTCCAAGTTTCCTGACAGTCACAAGCCTCCAGCTTTTTTGAGATTCGTTCCCTAGATAAGCTGAAGCATGAGCTAAGATAAAGAGCAAGACTGCTCAGCAGAGAGAGAATAATATTCACTGGCCCCACAAGAAAAAAAAAAGACAGAGAGAGAATCACTTGTCCCACTAGCCTTTGAAACCTCATTTTAATCCCACCTCCTCAGATTTCTAATTGACCAGGGTTTTACATCATATCTCATCTTAACAAGCAATATGTCACATAAATTGACTTCCTTCACTGGTCAGGAATTGTGCTGCCATACTGGAATATTAAAACATATGACTTGATGGTGCCTATCCATGAGGTGAATCTTCTGGGATTAGGGTCCTCTACATATTTAATTTATTCAGATGATAGGGGGGAGGAATGAAAAAAGAGAAGGATTTTTTAGGATGGGAAGACATTGCTTCCAAGTTGGTAAATAGTAAGGAAGTCCATAGACAAGAAGGGACTGAAGATGAGTGAGATAATTGGGAATGGGAGAGAAAGCAATCTGCTGGAGAAAACAGAATGGGATGACTTGGGCAGTTTGATGAATTGGCCTTGACAAGAAGAAGAGTCATTATTTTGTAAGACATTGAAGGAGGAGTTAGAGGTAGGAAGCATTTTGGATAATATAAGATAAATAGGAAGGAAGGATCAGAACTCTACATAAATGGCAACAATTTTTTGATTAAATATGAGGTTCTCATTGTAGAGGGTGCAGGAAGGCGGGACTATTAGATATTTGTTGTAGTTCAATCATTTCAGTCATGTTTGACTCTGTGACACCATTTGAGGTTTTCTTGGCAAAGATTCTGGAGTGATTTGCCATTTCCTTCTCTAGCTCAATTTGCAGAGCAAATAGGGTTGAATGGTCCCCAGGGACACACAGCTAGTAGGTGTCAAAGCCCAGATTTGATCTCAATTCTTCCTGTCTTAAAGTCTGATATTCTATCTACTTCACCACCTAGCTGCCCTTTGGGGTATTTGAGGAGGGATGTAAATGTTTGGGAGGGCTATTGTGGAGAGTAGGAAAGCAACATGCACAACAAGGGAGGTATAGAAGGATTATTACCTTGTAGCAGGAAAGGTCTAGTTGAAGTTATGTAATATAAGTTTATAGTATAACCAGTCAACATAGTTTCATATATAGTATCCACATAATAAATGTTTATTGATTTTTTAAAATAACCTAAAAGGCTTGGAAGGTGTCTTTAGGGGAACTGAGTCCATGTGTGTGGGGTCAACATTTTTTAATCTGACCTCCCTACTCTTGCAGGTGTATGAACCTCCTAGAAAACAACCAATGAACATAAATGGAACCTAAAAGGGATAATAAGTCCCCAGGAATTCTTGTTTTCCCAAGTGAACTTATCAAAATAATTTCACCTTTTATGAAGGAAAAATTTCATCACTGCCAGAATAAAGACCTCATCAGGAGCCACAAGGATCTTAAGCCTACATTCCTCAGTTTCAGAACAAAGTGCTATATCAATGGGGCAAGAAGAAACTAGGGAAATACTTCTTAAATCCACTTTATTTTCCTAGGACTTAGAGTTCAAAGTTATCACAGGCAGTTCCTAATATTTTTGTGTGTGTGTGTGTTCTGGGCCTCTTTGGCAGTTTGGTGAGGCCTATGGAACTTCTTCCAGAATTATGTCTTTAAATGCATAAAATAAAATGCCAAGGACTACCAAGGAAGCTAACTATATTGAGATATAATCACCAAAATATTTTTAATATCCCACACATCTGTGAACCCTAGGTTAAGAATCCTTACTTTAGGGAGACACCTACTCTAACCCCTTCATTTTAAAAATGGAAAAAAAATGAAGTCCAAAGCATTTCAATATCCATAGTACTTCGCATTGGACATGGCATAAAAGAAGGCTTGATAAATGTTAATTGATTGACTGAGCTGTCCAAGGACACAGGACTAGCAAATAGCAGAGTCAGGTATTCTAACTCCAAGTCCAATGTTTTTTCCTTTCTGCCTTTTTGCCTCTTGTCACATCAGGATGGAACAACATGCCCCACTATACTGGAATTCATGCTTCCAAACAGTAGACCTTGAGAGAAAAAAATGCCTTTAATGTTTGTCACCCACTGACTTTCCCAGTTGTTACTATAGGTAGAAAGTAAGTAGAAATAGTAATTTAGTAGAGCTCATGAAACTAATTAAGTTGCATTTGTATCAATCTGTGCCACCTGTGGTAATGCTTACTCATCATCTGTTCTGCTCAATGTCCTCTGATTATATCTTCTAGTTTGTTTTTTTCTGATTCCATGCTATTGCTATTGCTTTTTTACTTCCCTACCAACTTCCCTCCCACCTTTCCAAACAATAGTCATTATCCAAGGCTCAATATAACTTTCTCCTCCTTGTCCATGAAGCCTTCCCTGATGACTCTAGCCCATAGTGATTTCCTCCCATTCAGAGCTGCTCACACACTGTCTTTGTTCCTCATTACTGCCAAGCCATCTGCCATCTTATAGTTTATTTATTTAACTTCCTCCACATGTATGTCTTCTCTGCCCATTCAGAATTCAAGCTCCCTTATGGGAAAGGCTGAGCACCCAGTAGGCACTCAAAAATGTGTGGATCATGGCAGATTGTGGTCTACCACTTAGAACACATGATGCCTGTGGGAGTTCAAGGCAGGGGTTAAATTTGGATGAGTGGCACTGATTGTGTCTTGTCATACATTTTCATAGCCAGCTAAGGTCTGCATCCTAATAGGCTAAAAATCTAGAAAGATCTGGAGATAACTTCAGAGCACATTGAGCCTAGCCCTCTCATTTTATAGATAAAGAAATAGGATCTGGGTAGCTTAAGTGATTTGCCCAAGGTCACCCAAGCAAGGGGTGACAGAAGAGAAATTCAAAGCTATGCCCTCTGACTCTACTTCCCGTGCCCTTCCACTTTACCATGCTGTTTCATTAAGGAAACCTGGGCTACCGGCTTCTGTTGCTGGCTTAGGAATCCTTCCTAATATGCTCTTGGTCTCTCAGTATTTACATCATACTTCTCATTATAAGCCTGAGTTCCATTCATTTGAATTGAAGTCAATCTTAACCAACCTCATCATGTAGAGCCAAGATCATTAGCCTATAATTGAGTTTGTTATGACACTGATGCATTTCATTAGTGAGCTAACAGTCTTCTGCTCAGTCTTCTACCCAACCTGATCAACACTGCATTTCCCAATTTATAGATCTTTTCTCTCATTGTTTTTTTTTCTTTTCTAGGCAGTAACATACTTCTCTGGTAAAATTATTCAAATGTAAGCATTGATAGAAAGTAATTATGCTAAGGGCATAGGGTAGTTGTTATCCATCCCAACCCAGGACCAGATCTAGAAGAAAGGAACTTAAGTTGTTGACAGGAGAGATTTCTCAGCCTGATTTGTTGCGTTGTTAGACACCAGAGTAAGTTAGTGAGATATCAACAACCTAGAAAGAGAATTGGTTCTGAATGAATAGGGAATGGTTGAACAATATATAGCATCAAGATGAATTGGAATATCTTGGCATCATGATAAACATCAAATGAAAAGATCATAGGTACAGAATTGAAAAAGATCTCCAAAACTGTCTAGTATCATTCAATCATTTTAAAGATAAAAAAAATCATGGCTCAAAGAAGCAGTGACTTGTCCAAGGTCAAACAGATAATCAGAATTAGAGAAGAAATATTTCAGGGTTCTTCTATCATACCATGTTATTCTACTTCAGGGAAAGATGAGAACATTTATAAGAGCAGACACAGAGCTAACAAAGTCAATTTTGAAGAACACTATATACAATGATGTATAGTGCTATAAAATAAATCTAACATAAAAAATCAGTTGAACGGATTACCTTGGCACTAGAAAACAAATAATCGAACAATTTCCTTCTCTCAGTCAAGAGTTGGGTAAATATGGGTTCTGGTACTTGTCAAGAAGAGGTAGATGATTGCATACACTGTAATGCATTTCATGTTTTATAACTGATTTTCTTTGTAATATTGGAGGATTCAATGGAGAGAATGATGATGAGGATGTCATGGAATGATAGTGATGAAAATGCAAAAGGCATAAATAAAACTTTAAAAAATCAATAGTATAATATCCTACAAAAAACAATGAGCAAGACTTGATATTCTCCTCTACAAAGTTTTTAAAACAATTCAATTCAATTTAATAAATATTTACTTAATGCCTACTATAGATATTTTTAGGGATTCAAAGACAAAAAACAATAACAAAAAAGAAAATTTTCCTGCTCTCAGAGAGCTTACATTCTTCAAAGGTAATATATACACAAGTAAGTAAAATATTGAGTAATTCAAAGTAATTTCAAGATGATATTTGGAATCTCCTCATTAGAAAGTCCATGGTTTGGAACTGCTCTTTGAGAGAAGAGAGGAGGAACTCAGGAAAGTCTTTTATGCATGATTTGAGCTATCATTTGTAAGAAGCACAAAGGTAAGAGAACTTCCAGGACTCAAATTATATTATAGGGGAAAAAAAATCAAACTAGATAGTATGTGTTAAAAAAATAGAAAAGCAACTTAGTAGAACAGACTAGACAAAAAAGGGTGTTTTTTTAAAGTGATCCCAATAACCTAATATTTGATCTGAAAACACAAATTCCCTAAAGGAGGTACTATTTATTTCACAAGAATTAATGAGAAAACTGGAAAGAAGTCTGGAATAAATTAGGGTTAGATCAACATACCACATCATATACAACAATTAACTCAAAATTGGTCTGTGACCTAAATATTAAAGGTTATGCCATTTTTTAAAATGTGAAAAAAAGAGAACCAGATTAGATTAATAGCTATAGCTACTGGGTGAATTCTTTTTCAACCAAAAGATAAAAATAATTGTAAAATATAAAGCAGATAATTTCAATAACATGAAGTTAAAGAGCTTTTGCACAAACAAGATTAAATATAATAAGGAAAGCAGTCAACTGGGGGGGGGGGAGAAATCAAAGTATCAAAAATCTTTGATGAGAGTCTGATTTACAGGATAAAGAGGTAACTAATAAAATATATATAAGACCAAATGCTATTACCCAATAAATAAATAAGAAAAAGAGATGACCAAAAAAATCTTAAGAATTTCAAAGTGTTAAAAACCACATGAAACTAATAAGAGAAATCCAAATAAGAACTTTGACATTTTAACTCATACCAAACAAATGACAAAGAAAACAAAAAAATAGAAATAAAAATAGCTAGCAGTTATATAGTATTGAAAGATATGTAATATACATTAAATATACATACACATGATATACATATATGTATATGAAGATTAAATTAAAATCTCTCTATATATATATTCCAAGTGACTTGGCTAGGAAGTTTCTGAGGCAGAATTTGAATTCAAATTTCTCTGACATTAAAACTGGCACTCTATTCACTATACCACCTAACTGGCAATAATTAGTATTAAAGGTTTGAAAAAAATAAATGCACCATCAGTGGAACTATGAATTGGTAAAAGTATTCTGGAAAGCAATTTGAAATTATTCTAAGAAAGAAACTAAACAGAATATACCTTTTGACCCAGAAAGCTCACTATTGAGTATATATCTAAGGAGGTCAATGCTAAAACACACAGAAAAAAAAATATGTATGTGTACATAAACATGTTTATATATTTATAGTACCATTTATTGTAGAAAGATTTACTGTATTACAAAGAACTGAAAAAAATGTAGATGCCCCATCAATTGGAGAGTATCTAAGCAAATTAGGATACATGAATGTGATAAAATATCACTGTACTCAAAGAAACAATGAATATGATGAATACCATGAGAAGACTTGTATTCATTGATGCAAAATAAAGGATGCAGAACCAGGAAAACAACACATATAATGGCAGCAACAATGAAAAATGGAACCATAACAATAGAATGATGTGAAATAGTAATCATGGTTGGCTCCAAAGAAGATATGTAAAGGTACCTCCCTGATTTCTTTGCAGAGATAAAGAATCTGTAGATGAGGAGCTCTGCATATGTTGCCATTCTTTTTTTTATTAGTTTTGTTGAATTGTTATTTTCCCCTTCTTTTGTGAAGGGATGGTACTCTGTAAGAGAAGGAATAAATCAGGAAATGTCAGAAATAAACAAGAAATTAATACAAATTTATTAATTTTTTAAAAAATATCTCATAGAGGTTATGACTAAATGCCAGTTTTATTATAATACAGGGAGGTAAATGAAATAAAACTGGAAAGAAACAGTTTGTAAATCAATAAGAAAATTGGTTAAGACTAGCCCTCAGTACAAGGCTTTAAATCTCAGATTGCAAGATTTGTAAAAACAGTGACAAAACAATAGCATAATTTATATAGAGCTTTAAGATTTGCAAAGCACATTACAAATATTATCTCATCTTATCTAACAATATCCTAGAGGTCATAGAAAGCCCCTGAAAGGAAACCATTAGTCTGGTCTGATTCAGAGTTATTTTGATTATCATACAGGAAATAGACTTAATGGCCTCTGTAAGTCTCCTTGCATTATAACTGACCATCTTACTCTCAATGGCAGGCTTCTAGACTCTAACAATACAATATTTAAATGGATCTCCTGTCTCAGATATTTACTAGTTTGTGACTCTGGACAGGCCACTTATTTGCTACTTGCCTCAGGTTCCTCACCTGTAAAAAAGAGGGTCAGTCTTGTGAAGATCAAATAAGATATTTGTAAAGTTCTTTGCAAACTTTAAAATTAAAGTATAAATGCTAATTATTATTGTTATCTGTAAACTTATCAATTTGGATATTTCCTTTATTAGTGTAGATTTTAATCCATCTATGTGTTCTTAGGCCTCTACAATTCTTGTCCATCTTCCCCCATAGATCTTCCACAAAGAATCTACCGAAGTTGCTGGAGGCCTAACTCTTAAGCCATTTTATTGGTACTATAAAGTGCTCAAGCTGCCCCTCTGTTTTCTCCAGTTTTGCCAAATGGCTATCCCATCTCTTTTTGTGAGAGCACATTCTCTTTTTAATTAAATCAGTAAGTGATGAAATCCCTAAACTCCAAACCCCTCTTCTGATGTTAGTGAGAAAGAACTCATTCTATTTCTCCAAATTACCAATAGATCTAAATAGTTCATTGGCATGAATTCCAAGTTGATGTTTCCTCTTGTTCTAATTTGTTTTTATGATATAAAATTCGTTGAAGAAACACTAAGCCAATAATAAATAATAATAAATACTTTTATTGATGCTACACCTAAAAGATTGACACCAGATTATGAGCAAAAGAGGAGTTAAGAGAATAGTGTTACAGCAAAGGATCTGAAAAACTGTAATCTTTATCTGTGTAACCTTTGACAAATGACAATCTCTTTGGGACTCAGTGTTCTTCACTGTAAAATGAGGGGTTTGGGATTAGATCATCTCTAAGGTCCTTCCCAACTTTAATTTCTATAATACATGGTCTTTGTTGAGTTGCAACTCACTTTACAGTAGAGGCACGTCTGAAACTTGGTTTGTGAAAAAATTGCAATAAAATCAAATCAATATTTTACATTGATTTCCTTTATTAAGTTGAAAAATATGTTCCTGCTGGAAAATGGTATTACCTCAAGGTGTAATTTTTAAAAATCACACTTAGTAAGGCAACAAACTTTTGAAATTCTCATCATTAAAGGAAAAAAATGAAAACATTCCAGTAAAATAGTATTGTTTATATCCTTACCTTCTGTCTTAGAACCAATACTAAGTATTAATTCCAAGGCAGAAGACCAGTAAGGACTAGGCAATTGGGGTTGTGATTTGCCCAGTTCATATAGCTAGGAAATAGCCATCTGAGGCCAGATTTGAATCCAGGTCCTCCTGACTCCAGACCTGGCTTTTATCCATTGAGCCATTTGATTGCCCCCAATAAAATAATATTAATAATGTTGCTTTTAGCTCAAAAATCCATTTGTGTAGACTCTCCTCATCAGGGGAAATTGATTATTTAATGGTTTTTGCCCATATGAATAGTAAAGTTGGCAAGAGTTGAAGAAAAGAGAGATCCTGATCTTCTGGCTTCCAATTTCAAGAGAGAAAACATGTGGTTCCAGACTCTCTTCAGGTCCCTCAGGGGAGAGAAAGACTGGGAAGCAACTGATGTTTAGAAGTGCCAGAACTTTAGTCTTGTTCCGCAACTCAATTTACTACTCTAGAGACTTTGGGTAATTTCCCTGTGTGTGAGATCTGGACTCTTTCTTGATTTAACAGAGTTATTTTGTTCTCAATAGTAAATTCCCCTTTGTATATTATTTGGTATATATCTTCATATGTATGCTTTCTATGATTTCGATTTGCTCTCTGAATGAATGGATTTATTTGCTTTTTGCTATGTGTGTTCATTGTGAAACTGGCATTTTGAAGGAACAGATTCAAATCTTGGAAATAGAGTGTGGGGTACTTCTCCATTAAGAATTGGTGATTGGGGGCAGTTGGGTAGCTCAGTGGATTGAAAGCCAGGCCTAGAGATGGGAGGTCCTAGGTTCAAATCTGGCCTCAGCTACTTCCCAGCTGTGTGACCCTGGGCAAGTCTCTTAACCCCCATTACCTAGCCCTTACCACCCTTCTGCCTTGGAACTAATACATAGCATTGATTCTAAGGCAGAAGGCAAGGGTTTTTAAAAAAAAGAGTTGATGATCAAGATCTCAACTTTGACCTAAAAATTATTTCCCCTAGATTAATAATATTTAGAGGAGTAGATAGATCTAATTCTAGCCCAGTACACACTTTCTTTAAAGAGAACAGAGTGGTCAACCTCTGGATCCAATCTTCTATTTCCCTTCTAGGAAAGAATAGACGTTCTTCCTAAAAAGAGGGAAGAGAATCTAGTCATATATTCTTATTCATTTTTAAGTCATATATCTAGACAGATCCATGCAGACCCACATAACCTAAATGGACAAAATACACAGGTATCCCTCCTATGACAATAAATAATTTACAAAATATAGTGAAGTAGGTGAGATAGGGAGCTTTGTACCTAAGAAGTATTCCTTTGGAACAAAAAAATACAGAAGTATGTCATCTGGTATTTTTGTTTCAGTCTATAGATTTTTTTCTTTCTCCCCTAAATTAAATTTCCATAAGCTATAGCTGTTTGTTCAAAATGTATTTATGGTATACATTTCCCCTTAATGATTTATTTAGCAGCCCTAATCAAGGGCAGTGTTAATTGATGTGTATTTTCTATTTATTGAAGACTTGTTTTGCTTTCTATCATATGGAAAACTAAAAGGAGAATAGTCTTAAAATATTTTTTCTTCACTTGTGAAGATTTTAGGAAAGTGGGTTACTTTCCTGCAGAATGCTGCTCTAACTCCAGTCTTCCAAGTCAAAAGAGTTCTTCTTTGAGACATTTGCTTTCATGGTTGTGTTTAGCAGCCCTTTTAAAGTCTCCTTAGTTCAGAAGATGCAAGCAGTGGAATTGTTTTCATGAATGAAACATAAATATGTAACTGGGCTTTGGTCATAAAAAATGAGAAAGGAAAAACAGAGGGCTTACCGAATTTGGTGGGGAAATGACACCTTCTCAAAATGTTTTATCTCAGTTTAGAGTTGAAATTCTGAAAAGCTGCATTGGATATAGCCTTTGAGGATCACATCAAACCCCAAAATTTCTAGTGGAAGACAAGAGCTTGAGACTTCAAGAATCAGGTTATGGCTTATATTTTGGGAGTGTGGGATATGTGCTCTTTTGGCTCAGTGGGCTTATCAGAAAGTTTACCAGCTAAGGTCATGGAGGGGCTCATGTATACCTTCTTAATAAATGTGAAGCTCTGCCTTTCTGAATTAAATGTTAATAAGGGAGGTATCTTCTTGGCAGTGAGTGGGGCAAAATGTTGTAGATTGTCAGAAGAAGTGGCTCTGACAGGAATTTTTAATGTAGGAACCATGAATTTGAATTTGGTAAGAACCTTTGTCCTATGGCCATGTTGATGAACCTATGGCATGACTGCCAGAACATGTCAGAGGGACCTACTCCCTTCCCCTTCTCCACATGTTCCTGAAGACATTTCTGATATCACCTGCCCCTCTTCCCAGCATCCCAATGGGAACTCTTTCTCTCTCCCCTGTCTGGGGTAAGGTAGAAGGGCAGAGCTCACATATGGTGTGAGAGTTGCAATTTGGGCACTTGGTCTCTAAAAGGTTTGCCATCACTGCCCTATGGGATGCTTTTCTGTTACTGAATTTCTTTATTTTGCAAGGAGATTCATCTTGTGAGCAGAGAGGGAGAAAAATAGGTACTTACTAAAATAAATATGATATAAAAATAAAATACAACAGCAAAATTTATTTTAAAATTATAAAAATAAATGAAGATATGAAAGAGAAAGGAATTGCAAAGCCAGCCTTTCCAGTAAGCAAGATGGCTGTTTGCTAGGATCATAGGATCTGGAAATACAAACATACAAGGGTCATAGATTTAGAGTTGGAAGGAACGTTAGAGACCCCCTAGACTAATCCTTTCATTTTATAGGTGAAGAAATGAGGTTCAGAGAAGGTTGGCAACTTGTTCAAGATAACAAGGCCAGTAAATGTCTGAAATGAGATGTGATTCTAGGTCTTCCTGACTCCAGATCCAACATTCTATTTACTGTATTATATTGTTTCTGGGTATCATCTTTGTCTTATACATGAGAATACTAAAGCCAATAAAGGTTAAGTGATTTTTCCAGCATCTTTCAAGGGGTAGCAACTGTAGGACAAAGATCAACGTTTTCTGACTCCTAAATCAGTACATTTCTGTCATTTCATATTTTTGAAATACACCAGGGCAACTGGGTGGCATAAGAGAAGCAAGCTGGTGCAATGGATAGATTATAGGCCCTAGAGTCAGAAAGACTTGTCTTCCTGAGTTTCAAATTCAACCTCAGATACTTGCTAGCTGTGTGACCTTGGGCAAGTCCCTTAGCCTGTTTTTACCTTAGCTTCCCCATCTGTAAAATGAGCTGGAGAAGGAAATGGCAAACCACTCCAGTATCTTTGTCAGAAAAACTCAAATGGACACAAATGAAATAACCAAATAGCAAAAACAACCACAACATTCCACACTAATAGGAGAGAAACTATTAGGATCTCAGTAATCAAAGTCTCTCCTAGTTCATTCATCATGTGAGGATGTTAGAACCAAAAGAGAATTTTAAAGGTCATCCAGGCCAGTTCCTCATTTTGGAGGAATTGAGATGGAAATTATTCAGCCAGGAGTCACTGAGCTAGCTCATGACAGACATGGAACTGGAACCCTATTGTCCTTACTGCTAATCTAAAACTCTTCAACTATGCTACCTAAATGTCTTGTGTCATTTCCAGATCAATATTTCTTTTAGAAAGAAAGAAAGAAAGAAAGAAAGAAAGAAAGAAAGAAAGAAAGAAAGAAAGAAAGAAAGAAAGAAAGAAAGAAAGAAAGAAAAAAGAAAGAAAGAAAGAAAGAAAGAAAGAAAGAAAGAAAGAAAGAAAGAAAGAAAGAAAGAAAGAAAGAAAGAAAGAAAGAAAGAAAGAAAGAAAGAAAGAAAGAAAGAAAGAAAGAAAGAAAGAAAGAAAAGAGGAAGGGAGGGAGGAAGGAAGGAAGGAAGGAAGGAAGGAAGGAAGAAAAGGAAAGAAAGTGAAGGAAGGAAGGAAAGAAAGTGAAGGAAAGGAAGGAAGAAAAGGAAGGAAAGGAAGGAAGGAAGAAAGGAAAGGAAAGAAGAAAAATATAAACTCATTATTAGATGATTTTTATTATATTATTCCCATTACATGTAGATACAATTTTCAATCATGATTTTTTTGACATTTTGTTATCCTTATTCTCTCTTTCCTTCCCTCTTTGTCCCCTTCCCCAAGACAGCAGATACTATGATCTAGGTTGTACATGTGCTCTTATGCTTTACATATTTCCATGTTTACCATGTGTTGAAAGAAGACATATTATTTATATAAGGAGGGAAAAGCACATGAGAGAAATAAATTGAAAAATGGTATGCTTCAATCTGTATTCAGACATCATCAGTTCTTTCCATGGTGGTGGATAGCCTTTTTCATCATGAACTCCTTGGAGTTGTCCTCTGTTCTTTCATTGCTGAGAAAAGTTGAGTCATTGTACTTTATTACTGTTACTGTGAACAATGTTCTTTTGGTTCTGTTCACTTTACATGATTTTATGTATGTCTTCCCAATTGTTTTGTGATTATCCTGTAGTCGTTTCTTATGGCACAGTAGTATATTCCATCACAATCATATACCACATCTTATTCATCCATTCCCCAATTGATGGACATTCCTTTGGTTTCCAATTCTTTGCCACCACATAAAGAGCTATTTTATTTTCATAAAAGTAGTCCTTTCCTCCTAACTTTGATGTCTTTGAGCTACAGACCTAGTTGCGGTGTTGATGGGTCAAAGGTCATGCTGGAGGGGATGTTGGAAAATTGAGACAGTGATATTTATGGGACTGTGAATTGATAAAACCATCCTATTAGCTACTACATTAACAGATCTTATTTTACAGTCATCTGAGAGCAAAGGTCATAGAGAAGATCAGAAGTGACTTTGTTTGCTTTGCTATAGGAATTTATATATAGCAAATCTTAGCTATAGGAATGCCCACTATAAAAATCAACAATAATAAAAGTTATGATACTTATTAATTTAATTTGTATGTATTCATACATACAAAGAACAAAATCATTATTATTTTATAATAATTAACATAATGGCACATTTATATGCAATGTTTAAATATGTTACTATGAAAATATAATTATTTATAATGATAATAATTATTAATATTCAGAAGTGGAACATAGGGTGGGTGCTGGTCAAGGGACCTAAGAAAGGGCCATAAGTAAAGAATGGGAGTAGAGGAAGTGAAAAAATAATTTTATCTACCATGCATTTGTTTGTATTGGCATTATTGGGTTCTTGGCTCAGTCTCAAAGTGATAGAGACTGGACTCATGATTTCAGGAACTTTCCCTGTCAATAAGGTCTTCTAGGATTACCTGGGGCATGGAAGGATAAAAAGAATTTAGGAAAATTCATGTATGACAGATCCATGGTGGGTAATCTAAAGAAGACCTCGATCTTGGTTAATATATAGATTCTCCTGTCAGCAACAAAACCCTAGATTGACCAAATGTGTCATTCCTCATCTGAAAGGAATGAATAAATTAAGAATGAATATTTAGTAAGTACTACTCTGTTCCATCCACTCACTGTGATAGACACTGGGGAGATTGATCGATAGATAGATAGATAGATAGATAGATAGATAGATAGATAGATAGATAGATAGATAATACATGGATAGATAGATATAGTCATGCATACACACACATATATACATATATTTTAAATAATAAAGCTTTTATTTTTGTCTTTTATGTTTTTACATTTTTTCAGTTACATAGAGAAACAATTTTTGACAGTCATGTTTTGACATTTTAAAATTCAGACTTTTCTCCCTCCCTCCCTGAGGCATGGATAGTCTGATATAGGTTATACCCATACTCTCAATTAATATGTAATTTCCATTTTGCCCATATCCTGATAGAAGACATATCACATATACAATAGGAATCTCATGAAGAATATATAGTGGAAGATGGCATGCTTTGATCTGCACTCAAATTTCAGTAGTTCCTTCTTTGTTTGTGGATGATATTTTCTTCATGAGTCCCTTATGATTATCTTGGAGACTTGCTTTGCTGATAATGGTTTAGGCCTTTATAGTTAATCAGTGTATAATATTTCTGTTACCATATATATTGTTCTCTTGGTTCTGCTCATTTCACTTTGCAACAGTTTATATTAGGTTTTCTACATTTTTCTGACCTCATCCTGTTCATTGTTACTTATGGCATATTAGTATTCATTAAAATCATATACCACAACTTGTTCATCCATTCCCCAATTGATGGACAACTCTTCAATTTCCTATTTTTTGCCACTACAAAAAGATCTGTTAAAAATATTTTGGTACAGGCAGGTCCTTTCCTCTTATCTCTGATCTCTTCGGGATACAGATCCAAGAGCTTCCATTTTCATTGGAAGAGACAATAAGAATAGTAGCATGGTGACCAGGAAAAAGGAATTTTGTTCTAATGATATAGAGAAAGAGGACTGTATCAGCGTCTGATGACCTGGGTTGCCGTCATGGCTTTCCATTACAGATGCTTAGTTAGGTAGCCTTAGATAAGTCATCTCACCTCTCTAGAATGTACTAATTCCATTTGGAAAATAAGGTCACTGAATTAAGTGATCTTTAAATTCTCTTCTAACTTTTATTCACTATGTCTGCTCAGTCCTGGGAATCATAATTTTGTTGCTCAAGTCTGAATCCAAAATCTGCTGGGTCTCAGAAATGAACTGAACTCATGGTTTGATGTGTAGCTCAGAATTGTAATATTGCAGATGTAGAAGTCTGTGGAATGGTTATATGGTGTTATTGTTTTCCTGTCTATCCAAAGGGGTATATCTTTTGCTTGATTTATCCTTTATTACATCCAAAATGCCATCACTGAATAGCAGCTTCTGTGTTTTTCTCCATTCAGTTGTAGTTTCTTAAAGACTTGTAGGCAGAGCCTTCAGCTTGCTAAGGAGTCCAGTGATGTGACACTAATTCTAAAGTAAGCATGTGAGGGACTTTCTTTCACCTCTTAATGAAATGTCAAGGAGATTCAGTTATTCTCAATGCATCCATCCAGCCTGCCTATGCTCAACACAAAGGACTGACTACAATCCTGTGCTGGTAGCTCAGGACATCCATTAATTGCTAGAGATGCTACTTATTTTCCCCTCTCCCTGTATGAGTGATCTTTAGTGGAACGGAGGAAAAGATGAGAATATAGTGGTTTATATGGTAGAAAAATGGGAGTCCGGAGACTTTAGTCAGTTCTGTTATAATGAAAATAAACATTCCTAAAAATCACCAATCACTGAAAAATCACATTATAAAAACCATAGAGTTTATGGGGAAGATGTAGTTAAGAGATCAGCACTCAAAATCTTCATTAGTGACACACACAAAATAAGAGGTCTGTCATAATTTTTGGTATTCTTACTATTTTCTAAAGACAAAACCACACTTAAGTAAATAGGAAGTCCATTTGTTGTTCAAATTGTTCCCTAACATGCCAATTGTATTGGAACAAATTCATATTTTCAAAACAAGCATTCTAGCAAAACTGACTATATTCTCTTTTTAGGCTAGTCACTGACTAGCTGGGTGATCTCCAATACTTTGACTCCCTAGTTCTCATTTTCCACATCTGTAAAATTTAAGGTGAGGTGGACTAGATGATATCTGAGTTCCCTTCTAGTTCTAATATTCAATCTCTAATTAAATATCTGAACATGACCCCTAGGCAAGTCTTCTCTGGATATTACAGAATAACTTTTCTGAGTTCCATTGGTAAAAAAAGGAAAATCCAGAATAAAATAGCCCTAGGATTAATTGGTACCTGCTAGGGTAAAGGAGGAAGAAACCCACAGGATGCAGACCTTGATAGGATGAGGGACCTAGCAGATAAAATGAAAGATTCAAAGTCAAGGAAAAGGAGTACAATTTTTTAGATACTTAGTAGCTGAATGACCCTGGATAAATTGCTTAATTTCTCCAAGCCACAGTTTCCTCATCTATAAAATGGGGAAAAATATAATATCTTCTTCCCTGTTGTTTAGTCATTGTGAGAATCACTTAATATAATTTATGAAAAGAGTTTTCTAAACTTCAAAGTAATGCATGTATATTTACATATAATTAATTATATGTACATATAATTATATCTGTATAATAAAAATTATACATGAGTTATTATTATTATTATTGTTTGGTAGTTGGAGAAATTGCCTCTTGCAATTATTAGCACAAAGATTCTTTTATAGGTGCATCTCAATTATCTGTTGAAAATGTAATTTAATGAAAAATAATGTGAGGCTTGGTTTTTTTCAAGCTGATATAGTAATAGAGGCTGAGGGCATGCTGACTCTAAGGAATGAAAATAACCTGAATGAAGAGGCCCTTCACACAGAGCTTGAGAACAGAAAGTCTGCAAACTACTATAATGGTAAAATTGGGATTTTGACTAAATAAAGGGAGTTATGAAAAGTGGGCACTGATTATTATTCCTTAAGTCAGGAAAACTATTAGCAGCTTCTAACAATTTTGTTTAATTGGAATATTAGTAAAAAGAGGAACACATGGCAGGGAAAGAGACTGACTGGCTTGCCCTAAATGCTGAAATGAAGCTCACTCCCTAACAGAGTTCCAATCTCCACATGGGAATCCTAGTCACTCACCAGCAAGCTGGGGAGGATCCAGGCAAGTTCCCAATGAAGAAAACCCCTCTTGAGCTAAGCTCACCAAGGCAGGGGGCATCTCTCTCTTTTTGCCTCATCCCTTTCTCCCTTCAACTCCACCATTCCCTACTACAAACCTTCCATATCCCCTGTTCTTCATATCCACCCTTCTTTTCCAATAAATATTACACAGTGAACTCAACAAGAAAGTCCCCGACTCCAAGAAGCTCCAAGTCAAAGTCGAAGTCTAAAAGCCCCAAGGAGCTGTCCTCCAAAGAAGAAGATCCAAGGAGCAGACTCCAAAGAACTCCAAAGGAGAAGCCTCAAGAAGTCCCTTGGACAGGAAGTTCAGGACTTTTTATAGTCCTTTTTCCATGTCACTTTCTGTCCCTTCCCCACTTTATGGGAACCAATTGCAGTCTTTCAATTTGCCTAGCACTATGGGGGGTAGAGGAGGGGGCAAGGGCCTCTGGAGTTGTCACCCACTCTAGCAAGTGACTTGTAAACTCTCATACTTAGTAACTGGTAAGGTACTAAGTAGGGGGTACTTAAGTTTTTAATTGATTAACTTAGAGTTTGATTCACTCTTCACACTACAAACTTGGCATCCTCACAGTATTTCCCCATTTCCCCATCCAGCATATTCCTTTCAGGATTGCCTAGGTTCAAATAGATCTGCCACTCCATTTGGATTCAGGTTCTGACCTCACACTTGAGACTGATTTGTGGGTTGAGGAAAATGTGGAGCAGTAATCCCAATGAAACTCAGATTTTTAAAAAAAAGAAGCCCCTGGGCTAGTCTTCATGCAAAACAGTAGTTTGTTTTTAAGCTTCTTTCTCTGCTAAAGAAAGAAGGGAAGGAGCCGAATCTCTCTCCAGTTGAGGGGAATGGAAATGTGTGCACTATTTTTTGATCATCTGCATGGTCATTTACATAGATTTGCATAAACTAAGCCTTGGTGTACTCCCAGACTTACTGAATTAACTTGATGGTCTTTGAGGAGACAGAGGGAGGGCTGCACCTTGTTCTTGAGGAAAGCAATGAGAAAAAGCAGGGGCTAGGAAATGAGAAGACCTAGATTCAAATCCTCCTTCCAAAGTTTATATAACCCAGCTGCCCCTCAAATTGGGTGGTAGAAGGAAAGCCTTTTGCTGTGAAAGGAAGAAACTTGACTCCCCATTGGTGGAGAGGATGTGACATTATTGAACATCAATCCATTTGGAGTCACATTTCCTTCAACACTTGGTACAGGATTGTCCCTCCCCCATCCAGGCTGGGTGGGAGCTAATTACACTTACTACCTATATTATGAACAAACAACTTAATTGCCCTTGGGACTCAGTTTCCCTGGCTATGAAATGAAAGGGTTGTACTCAATGGCCTCTGAGGTCCTTTTCAGCTTTCTATGTATAATCCTATTAGGATTAACTTTTGTTTCTTTAGAAAATGCTCTAAAGTTGGAATACAGAAGAAAAGATATAAAGTGCACATGTCTCTGCAATTGTTTTTACTAATGGAAATTCAAGGTTTCAGAATGTCATCTTTATCAACCAATTTACCCCTTCCTCCTATCTAATTCCTAGTTACCTAAACCGAGGTACTCTAGAGACACTATACCTCATCTACTTCCATGCTTAACTTAAATCTTTGTGTGTGTGCCTGTGTGTGTGTTCAGTCATTTTAAAAATTTTCAAATTTTCCTGGCCCCATTTAGCAAAGATACTGGAGTGATTTGCTATTTCCTTCTCCAGTTCATTTTACAGATGAGAAAATTAAGGTAAACAAGGTTAGGCGACTTGCTGAGGTTTGCACAGTTAGTATATGAGGTTGGATTAGAACTCAGGTCTTACTGACTTCCAGGATAGGACTCTATCCACTATGTATCTATACACAAAATGCATAGGGAGGAGTAGAATTAAGGTCATCTCAGGCAGGAGGGCATTAGAAGCTGGTAGGCTTAGGAAGTCCTCCTATAAAAGACAGAATTCAAGCTGTCTTGAAATAAACCTAAAAATTCATGGTGCAGAGGTAAGGAGGAAGAGCATTTTAAACATGTGGGGCAGAGACTTCTGGGTAAATATGGCGGCAGTCTAGATGCAGGACTCTTCCTCTCCTCACCACCTACCGATAAAGACTACCTCAAAAGGCCCAAAAAACCAAATTCATATGAACAAAGGCACAGCATTTAAGGTATGTGGGATTTGGGCATTTCCACACTATAAGGGGATGAAAAAGCTTCCACCAAAATGCAAGCTGATCAACCCTCCCACCCTACCTACGGAGCCAGAGTCAGAGCCAGTGCACGCTAGAATCAGTAAGTGCAATTGTCCAGGTAAATAACTACACTGGCCATAATATGAGTGGAAAGAAGGAGATTATTCTGTAGTGTCCATTTTGGAGACCACTCCTCTAGGACATTAGACAGCAACCACAGGAAAAAGACATAGGTACCCTACTACTCCAAGGTAAATTTGAGGGCAACACGTTTTGAATGAAGAATTTTCTGAGACAGTCAGCTTTTGTGAAATATTTCTAATTATATTAGGCAAATAAAAAGAATTTGTCTCAATTTAAAGCAACAGTAATTAACATTTATATAATGCTCCAAGGTTTTCAAAGCATCCAATCTTGTGAGATGAATAGTAAAAAATCAGTATCATTCCCCATTTTTTCAGATAAGGAAACTGAGTCTTAAAGAGATTAAATGACTTTCTCATTATCACACAGCTAGTAAGTAGCTCCCATGGGATTTAAGCCTTCATCTCCTTATGCCAAGGACAACACTAACCACCACATTATGCTGCCAGTATATATCCAATCACTTTGTACTTTCCTGCTGAGCAGCATGAAACCATCATTCCATCCTGCTCTACTGATAATTTGGATGTTCTCATAAAGGAGTTCTTTCATGTGAATTTTATCTCCCCAAACCACTCACCTTTTCTATTCCTACCCTTCTCCATGCTGTCTCATACAGTCTGGGAAGGTAAGGTCACAGTGAATCTTCAAAGTCTAATCCCTTGGTGCTGAAGCCCTAAGTGGTGGCTGCATGACTCATCTCACTAATATAGCGCCTGTCCCCAGGGGGGAGGTGGTGGGTGGAAGCATTTGTAGAATTTCCTGAGCTTTAATATATCATTTAGAGTATATCATACATCAGATATAGGTAACAAGTTAATAAAGATATACTTATTCTGCCTTCCCTCTTCTCCCCCATTTCCATATGACAGGTATGCAGGTATTATTATCTGGGGGTGGGTGGGTTTGGGGGAGTAGATATTGGAAGGCCCTGAAATCCTGGAAGAATCTTTGATATGCCATTTTCTGTCCCAGACCAGGCATGGTAGAGTTGACCATGTAGGAGACCTGTCAAATTCTCCTCAATCTGGACTAAGGTTCTCTCTGGTCTTTGATCTTCTTCAGAGGCTATTGGGACCTTGACACTTGGACCAGTGTTCCTTATTCACAGTCACACTTTTGAGGGGAATGGTGGATTGGTAGGGAACAGAGGTGACTGGCAACAGAAATGCCACATGACTGCAGAAACAGCATCCTGACCCCTTTACCCTTCAGTGCCTTGTCTCTACAGAGACAGCTATTCTGGGAACCACCCCCAGGGAACCTTCAACATGGGTGGGGATGAGAGGAGAAAAGGAAGGCAGAGAAAATGGAAGAGGAGGGGCAGGGAAGAACAATTCAGTCCCCTTGACAGGTCCCTCCCTCACATCCTAGGGCCATAAAGGTACAATAATGGGAAAATTTAGGAAGGGGGTGTGTTAATGCAAGATTTTGGTGAGTGGGCATGGAAGGAAAACTATAGTAAAGATAAAATAGGCGAGGGGTGGGAAACACCCCTTCTGCACCTTATCTTAGCTAGTGGCAATGTTTACAACTGAGAGTGCCAAGAGGAAAAGGGAGGGAAAGAAGAAAGCCAAAGGAGGCTGCATAGCACAATGGATAAAGTGCTGAACTCGCCATCAGTAGAACTGAGTTTGAACCCCAATTCTACTGCTTTAACACCGGTGTATTCTCAAATAAGCTTCTCTGACTCTTAAGGCCTCCATTAAAGTCATTTCTACCTCTAAATCTATAAAAATCATTTTATATTAAAGCAGCAGGAACACTAGGACCTCAGAATCTTCATTCTCAGACATAACCAAGTGAGCTTCAGTTTAAATCAAACCACAGATTTCTTCATCTCCTCCTTCTGGAATCATAGCTATGACCTGAATGGATAGATGCCTCTCCATTGTATCAGTTGAGCTCATCTTCCTGATGCCAGGTCAGAATGTTGCAGAATAACCAGAGATCTAGGACTCTAAGGCTCATCTTCCCACTCTGATAATGGGGAAACAAAGTCATAGGAGCATAGAGCTATTGCTAGAAGAGACCTTAAAGGCCACTCAATCCAACCTCCTCATTTTACAGATAAGGAAACTGAGGCCAAGTAGTATGGGCAAGCCTACACAGTGTATAAGTGATAGAGATAACATTTAAACCCAAGATATCTTCCACCAAAAATAACTTTTTCCCCATTGTACTTATACTGACAAGTTCCTTCGCAGGCAGCACATTCCATTTCACTCCAGGTCTGGTTACCACATAGCTATGCTACCCTCTCCTATTCTATGGACCTCGCCAACCAAAGCCCTCCACAATCTAATTGAGTGAACATTGGCTCTATTTCTGGGAAATGGCAAGAAAGAATGAGTATTAATGACAAATGATTTATTAGGTATTTATTATGGGACAGACACTAGGCTACGCACTAGAAATACAATTATACTCTAAAGAGGCAATCCCTACCCTCAAGAAGCTTGCATTTTAATTCAGGGAAACAAAACATAAAGAGGAACTAGAGAGGGAAGGATGCAGGAGGCACAGGCAGCAACCCAGCTTGGAAATAACCAGAAAAGACAGAGAGGTCAAATTTCAAGCAAGATAAGGTGAAAGCCTATCTCTTAGAGCTCAGGGACCTATAAGGCCAAAGTACAAATGATTTTTTAAACCTTGTCTTCCATCTTAATATCCGTAACAAGTATTGGTTTCAAAGCAGAAGAGTGGTAAGGTCTGGGCAACTGAAGACAAGTGACTTGTCCACGGTCACACAGCTCAGAAGTATCTGAGATCACATTTGAACCCAGGTGCCTCCCATCTCTAGACCTGATTCTCAGTCCTCTGAGCCACCTAGCTGACCCATGAGTACAAATTATTCTGGTGGGAAGAGGTTGAAGAGAATAGCTGGAAAAGAAGCAACATGGTCTGGATATGACTGGGAAAAAGGCTAAGAGGTGTGCATGTGTGTATTTGTGTATGTGTTTGTGGGAGAGGTGAGGAGGTCAGGAATGGGAGCATTTCTTGATGAGTGTAACCAAAAAGCTCTGCTACCCACTGTAACCTGGGGCAAATCATTTTGTCTGCTGGCTCTTTGCTTCCTCACCTATGAAGTGATGGGGTTAGGGTAGATGATCCCTAAGGTCCTTGCCTGTCTCCATTTCTGAGCCTGCAGGATGCTGAAATAAGGATTATTACAAACCGCATTCGAGCACTCTGGACACCAGCACAAGGTAGTTTGTGCTCCTTTGAAGCCTCAGCTGAGGGTTGCTTCTGGGAACTGGAGATGCAGACATGAAGTCTTCATTATGAGTTACTGCCAGGCAGACCCTGTGTCTTCTATGGAATGCCCTCTGGGAAGCTAAAAATGAGATTTATTTCTCTCTGCAGTTTATGTACTTTTTTTGTGAACCTGGAAGCAAATCCAGCTCAGCTTTGCTTAACTTCCTCTGTTCAACCCAGTTCCAGATATATTTATTAATCACTGCCTGGATACCAGGCACTGGAGGTAGACTGGGGTTTCAGAGATTAATCAAAAATAGTCCCTGCCCTAAAGAAGCTCACAGTACTCACTCAGCCATGTTATTTAAACAATATGTAGAAGACTATATACAAATTGTGATAGTGGTCCGTCATTCAGTCAATTTATATTCATCAAGTTCTCTCTATGTGCCAAGTTATATACTGTGCGAAAGATGCAAAGAAAGACAAAAATCTCTCTTCTTTCAAGGTTGTAGGTTTGTAGGTAATTTTAGTTGTACAAAAAAAAAGAACATCAACCAATTTTTTAAAGACAGAAGAAAATTACAAGTTCAGAAGAGGAGACACACACACGCTCACACACACATGAGCAATTTGGTAACTATTTTGTAGAGTCTACCTGGGACTGTTGTCTTAAGGGAAAGGAATAGCTTAGCTTGCATGCCTCACAACAAAGATGTCATCATTCTCCTGGGAATTCTACTATGAACCTCATTATTTAATAGGGAAAGAAACTGAGACTCTGGGCAAGAGAAGGGGCCGGAGTGAATTGATAACATAACCCAAACTCAAGCCCAGACTTCATGAATCTCAGCCCAGGGCCCTTTTCCCTACATTAAGGGAAGGGGTTGAGCTTTAGAGTCCAAAGAGAGGATGAGAGCCACAGGGAGAAGAGGGAAACCCTCTCTCCACCTGGGCCAGATGCCAATGGCTATTTCTTGGAATCATTTTCACATTGGGGAGTCAGCTCATCACGAGTCTGGTCCCTGCTGACCCTAAGATGAGAGAAGGAGAATAAAAGAAATCCTTTTGGATTTCAGGAAGTTTAAAACATAGTCTGTCAAAGCTGAAGAAGACTTAGTATAAGGAACAGAAAATGTCAGCATTTGAAGGAACCTTAAACCATACTTTTTGGGTGACCTTCAGCAAGAAGCCTCAATTTTCTCATCTATCAAAATGGAAATGAGACTACTGACAATACCCACTTCACAGAGTGGGGGGTGAGGAAGGTACTCAAAAACTTTAAAGCACTATATAAATGTGAGTTTATTATTATTACTACTGTAATTACTAGCGCCTACACCAGAAAAAAATAATCTTAACACATAGGATTGTGCCTAGGCTAGAAAAGAAACTTAACACGTAGGATAAAAATTAGACATGGAGTTTCCTTGGCCTAGGAAACACTCAGATGAGGAAATTCTTTCTATGAATGCAAGTTCCCACTTTCTCTTCCACTTAGAGTCAGAGAGTTGCCTAGACCATTGAGAGGTTAAGTGACTTGTTCATAGTCACTCAGCCAGTGTGTCAGAGGCAGGACTTGAATTCAAGCCTTCCTGGCTGCAAGGCCAATGTAGACACTACATCAGAGGGGTCAAACAGGATGGCCATCAACAGAGTCCTACTGGTACTAAATAAAAATGTAATTGGGAAATGGTTTACAAAAGAAATAAAACTACAATAGAACATAGATGATATGCCTATGTAATTTTCTAAATCAGTAAGTGGCTTGTAGGGATGTACAGTCCAATGACTACTGTTTCTATTTCAGTTTGATACTCCTGATCTGTTGCTTCCCAGCATTTTAAATTGTCAAGCTTAAAAGGTACATAGAAGGTTAGCACTTGAAGAAGACTTAGAGATCAATGAATCCAATCACCTTCATTTTTAAAATGGGGAGGTTGAGATCAGAAGAGGGGAAATGATTTATCTAAGGCCAAGTTGTTAGGGGCAAAACCAGAAATCTTGACTTGTAGTCAAAGGTATTTTCCCACCAGAAATGTTTGTCTCTTTGGTAGCAAACTTGTTTTCCTCTTAAATCTGTTCCTTCTCAACTCCTTTCAACTCCTGACCCTCACCAAGACCTACCTGGCTTACTGTGACTACACAGCCTCCCTGGCCACTCTTTCCAGTCTGATTGTACTTTCCCTCATTCCCTCTGTCTCATTGGTTGAGGAGAGGGAGTTGACATACTCCTTGCTCCCTATTGACATTTCCAGGTTTTTTCTCTACCATTATCACCCAGTAACCTCCTCCTCTGAGGTTCATTCATCAATATCTGCCACCCAATCAAAATAATATATTTATTGGGCAACTAGGTGGCACAATGGATAGAGTGCTGTGCTTGGAGTCAGGAAGACTCATCCTCCTGAGTTCAAATCTGGCCTCAGACATTTACTAACTTGTATGAGCCATGACAAATCACTTCACTCTGCCTCAGTTTCTTCATCTGTGATATGAACTGGAGAAGGAAATAGCAAACCACTCGAATATCTTTGCCAAGAAAACTGCAAATTGGGTCACAAAGATCTGAACACAATTGAAAAACAACTGCATTGTCTATAGACCATCCTTGATCTTGCCATTACTCATAAATATTCTTTACCATTCTCCTACAATTCCTCAGCCCTTTAGTTCCTTCCCAGGATATCACTCCTACACTGCCTATACTCTCCTCCCTTCCCCTTCTCCACCCTTGTGAACCACTTTAACTCTATACCACCCCCTTCTCTAGTATCTCTTGTCTATTACTTGTCTTATTCTATTACTGGCTTTGCCATGACAATCTCAAACTTGAATTACTTCAACTATCCTCTGTCTTCACTTCTGCATAAATGTTGCTGAACAAAGCTGGAGAAAATTGTGAAACTGGGCAGACAGGGTCCAGAACTAATTTATATTATATAATCTTAACTGGGCCTTCTCTGTGGCAAGATAATCCTTTTATATCTCTCTACCTGACTGACTATACAACTAGCCACAGAAGCTTTTCCATATTTTTTTTTTATCTCTCCTTAAACCTCCCATGGCTTCCCCTACCCCATCCTTTTTGACTGAGAACATTGCCTCATATTTCACTGGGAAAAAATGAGGCCATTTTCTGAGAGCTCCCTCTTTTCCCTTCTCATTTTACAGCACTCAGAGCTTTCTTCCACTCTTTCCACCTTTGCCCTCTACTCAGAAAGAAATGGCCCTTCTCTTTGCCAAGACAAACCCCTCTGTACACTCAAATGATTCCAGTCCTTCCTGTCTTCTCCAGCAGATTGCTACTTCTATCATTCTCACTCTCTCACTTGTCCTCAGTCTCGCCTTGTCTACTGGCTGCTTACTGCTTACAAGCATGCCCATTTCTATCCTATCCTCAAAAAAAACCCTTCACTTTATTCATCCATCTCTACTATCTTCCCACATCTCTCTTCCCTTTTGGAGCTAAACTACTTGAGAAGTCATTTCACAATTGATGCCTCCACTTCCTTTCCTCTCCCTCTCATCTTCGTGTTCTGCAGTTTGGCTCCTGACCTCATCATTCAATCAAATTGCTTTCTCCAAAGTCACCAATGATCTCTTCATTGCCAAATCTAATGGCATTTTTCTCAATCCTCATCCTTCTTGACCTCTCTGCATCTTTTGATACTGTCATTCACCCTCTTCTTAACATTCTCTCCTCTCTCTCTCTCATTTCTGGTTTCTATGGCACTTCTTTATCCTGGTATTCTTACCTGTCAAGTCACTGCTTCTCATTCTCATTTGCTGGATCTTCTTAATAGTCATCCCCACTAATCGTGGATGTCTTCCCTGGTTCTGTTCTTTGCCTTCTCTGCTCCCTCTATACTATTTTACTTGGCAATCTCTCAAGGATTCAATTATCATCTTTATGCTAATGATTCATATCTACTTATCGAGCCCTAACCTCTCTTCTGACCCCTAGTCTCATATCTCCAACTGGATATCTCAAAGTGGGTGTCACATACACTAGTTATCTTCTTTGATCCTTTCAAGTACTAAATCCTTGATTCTATGATTTAATCCAATTTTCTAGATAAGAAAACTGAGATCTATGAACATTAAATAATTTGGTCAAGGTCACACCAGTTAATAAACATCAGATGCAATAGTTGAGCCCCAAACCCTGTGATGTCACCCTGTGGCATCTTTCAGCTCCTGTGCCCCCATTCTTACATTGGTGGGTTCCTCTCAGAACTTCCATTATGAGGAAGAGTTTTTGACTAACCCTTTTCTCATTCCTTCTCATATTTGCTTCTGACTCTTAGAATTTTATATTACCATCTCTCACCACATATACCTCTCCTTTTTTTAGTTTCTTTTTATGTGTTGTCATCCCCCATGAGAATGTAACCTTCTTGAGGGCAAGGACTATCTTTCCTTTTGCTTAATTTCTTCCCCTAGCACTTAAGGATTGAAGGATCCTGGACCTCTGATTCTTAAATTAATGGTCTTTTCCTCATACCTTGTTGAGTTCTGACAAAGGAGTTTAGCTAAGGGTAAAGCTAAATCTCTCAGAATGTAAGTTCTTTGAGGTTAGGGGATGATTTTTTGCTTTGTATACCTAGCACATGGCATGGTGTCTGAAACGTATGGAATGTTTAGTAAATGCCTGACTGGTCAGCTGATTTCATGGAGAAGGTGGAGTCTAAGCTAACCCTTGGTAAAAATTAGAAAAGGTAAAGATTAAACTTGGTGAGATTTGTTGGTAAGATGATAGGCAAGGATGAAAAGGAAGGGCATTCCAGCAGTGGAACCAAGGGAGCCAGAACATTCCTATATTCTGTGGTACCCAGCAGTGAGTAGAAATAGTCATAAAATCCTAGGATAATAAATATCAGAAGCTATCCCTTCTTCAAGGAGAAAGGTGTGTCTCCAGTGAGGTGTAACATCTAATTATAGAATACAATACTGTGTGTATAAAAATAAAGACACTGAGTCTAGATTAAGCAGTGAGTAGAAGGAAGATTTCATTAGAGTTTGAAATTAGCAGGATGGCTCCCCTTGCAGTCAGGAACGAGAGGTCAGGGAGATGGCATTAGATGGCCTGGCAATTATGGGATAATTTATGGACAATGTGAAAGAGAGAGAACAAAAAGAAAGGGGGGAAAGTCACCAAACCATTAACCTAGGCAGTGACTCCAGAACAGATAGAAATTTCCCACTAGGTGGAATGCTTAAAGAAATTCAGTGTGCAAAAATGGACCCAAAAAAGCAAAGCAGCTGCTAGTTGCTGACAAAACAACTGGGGGAAAAATTAATGAAGGATCAGCTAATGGGGAATAATTTTAAGCTTCTGACCATTCCACCAATATGAAGCCTGACCTATTTCATCATGGATCTTTCAGAGTTGCCTTTAGCATCCTCATTAGGCAGTGAAGCCTATTCCCAGACCCTCACCTGATACCTACTTTGCTTGATCCTCTTTCTTTTATTCTCTCTTTCCTGTCAGAAACTAAAGAATGAGGCCCTGGCAGGGAGGTCTTCAGAAAAAGTTGCCAAGTAAGGACCATTTATTCAGAATCTGATTCTTCCCCATCTGCACCTATGAAGTCTTCTCTTCTTCCTTGTCAGTAGCCCAATGCCCTTATCTCTCCCTGTTCTCCCCATCAGAGCCTCCACGGCAAATGGAGGAGTTGGTATTTTGTCCTAAAGGCAATAGTGTGCCCTGGAAGCTTCTGAAGCAGGAAGAGTGACATGAGCAGATCTATGCTTTTGATGTCTCATTTTGGCAGCTGTGTAGGGGATGGAGGAGAAAAGGTAGAGACCTGAAGTAACAAGTCCAAGTTGGCAATAGTCCAGCCAGGTTAGAGACAATGAGAGCCTGAAGTAGGGTGGTGACCATGAGTATAGAGAGGAGGGGACAAATGTAAGGGATATTGTGTCATCACCAACTGGATACTGTGGAAGGAAAGGGAGGGAAAAGGAAGAGTAAAGAATGTCCCCAAGATTGTGAGCCTGAATGGTTGGATTGTTCTTGGATAGAAATGCGCAATGGAGAAAAAGGAATCCCGTCCTTATTATTCCCATTGCCACTACCCAAGTACATGCTTTCATAATTTTATGTCTATGCTTTTGGTAGAGTAATAATTTCCTTAATAACTAGCCTCCTTGTCTGGTCTCCAGTCCTTCCCCCATCTAATAATAATTACAACGGCTTATATTTATATACTGCTTTAGTGTTGGCAGTGAGCTTTCCATAAACCAATCTCACTTTTTTCTTTCAGCAACCCTATGTGATAGGTATAATTATTATTCCCATTTCATAAACCCCTGGGATCATATAGCTATTATATATCTATGTTGGGATTAGAACACAGGTTATTCCCAGACTCCCAGGCTAGCTCTCTATCAAGGACACCAAACTACCTTTTTTTTTTAAACTGTTACTTTCCATCTTAAAATCAACTGTGTATTGGTTCCAAGGCAGAAGGGCAATAAGGTCTAGGCCATGGGGGGTTACATAATGGGGGTTACAAAGTGTATGAGGCCATATTTGAACCCAGGACCTCCTCTCCAGGTCTAGCTCTCTAGCCACTGAATGACCTAGCTGTACACCAAGCTACTTTTTGTCAGAGAATGTATCCTACACATCATAATCAAATTAATCTTTTTAATGCTTACCTTAGTTGGATATCTGAGGCCCTCTCTAGAACCCATCTCTTTTATCAACCTTGTGTTCTACTGTACCTCTACCTGCCTCATGATTCCTTTACTTCAGCTAAAAAGTTCTACATGTGATATCAGAAGTCAAATAGAATTGAATTTATGCCATTGTCTTCCAAGTCCTCACAGCTGTTCTGTGAGATGTGATGCAGGAACAGACCAAAGGAAAGGTAATGATGGCATGATTCAAATGCTGGCTGAGTGCCTACAAATCACACTTGGATATATAAAATTGATGGAGGGCTTGGGGAGCAGACTGGAGAGTCAGCCCCTGCCTCCACCAGCACAGTCTCCCAGGGATCTAAGCATCCAGCTCCTGACACCTCTCACTCAGTAGGCTTAATGTCAGACAGATTGCTCTGAAGGCCTTGTTTCAGATCAGTGCCCTAGTGCTCATCTGCCTAGCATTCTCCTAGAACAGCCCTGGGCTTGTGCACATGAATACTAATGCAGCATGCAAATTTCAAACTAGTAGAAACTGTAGCTACCAATTAATACAAACTAGAACAAGTACTCCCAACTCTCTTGTACTTGACATGTTTGGGCTCATCATTGGAAGTTACCAAGAAAGGGGGGTTGAGGAGAGAGGGAGTGGGAGAGAAAGAAAGAGAGAGAGAGAGAGAGAGAGAGAGAGAGAGAGAGAGAGAGAGAGAGAGAGAGAGAGAGAGAGAGAGAGAGAGAAACAGAAAGAAATGGAAATCATTTTGATGATCTCCTCTTGTCAAGAAACATATCTCCTGAGTGGCAGACCAAATGAAAGGGAGGGGAGAGGTGTAGAAAGGGGAGAGATGCAAACTCCAAGAGAGTGTGAAAGCTAAGCTATTCATCATGAAAGAGTTCACAGCAGAAATCCTGGTAGATTTTACTGTCTTCTCAGGGTCTCAGTCAATAAAAACTACATGAAGGTCATTCTGCCCACTCATACTAAGTGTCTTATTCGCCCAGACTTGAATTTAAAGAGGTCTTTGGCATTGAGAAATCTAAGAAGTAGTCACTGCCATGGCATCATTCTCCTATAAGTTATCCAACTCACCAATAGGGAGATAGGGTGGGATGCAAAAAGGTTTCCTTATCAGCTATCATATTACTTCTAGGTTTTCCTTTCTTTTCCTTTTCCTCCCTCCCTCCTTTCCTTCCTCCCTTCCTTCCTTCTTTCCTTCCTTCCTTTCCTTTCTCCCTTTCTTCCTTCCTTCTGTTATGGGGTTCAGATGTGTACGGGGTTCAGGAAGGATGCCTTTTGCAAGAATGCAAGACTCCAAAACTTAGCTTAAAAACAAAAAGAGAAATTTATTAATTTAGGAAAGTAATGTTGAGAATGGCCAGGAGGATGGTACAGGTGGAACAGCAAGATGGAAGGCTGCTCCCAGAGCCCACCAATTCTGGGGATTTTATACTCTTGCAACAAATGTTGTGTCATAGTGTGGATATGATTCTAGAGTGGTTGTTACTCAGGCATTTGGTGAGGTGGGTTGGTCATCTGACTGGGGTCTGCCTGGAGACATAGGGAATGACCCTCATAAAGATTCCTTACTTTTAGGGAACAGACAGATGTCTGAAATGTAGCCTGATAGGATCGAGGTGTAGCCTGGAGGTGCATCTCTCTGTCCATCTTAAATCTAAAGGATGATCAAAGGAGGATAATCATGTCAGGATCCTATAGGGGTCATTGGATGCTTTAGGCTAGGAGTCATGAAGATGTAAGGGAGCAAAGGAATTTCCCTGATAATAGTTTGCCTGACCTTCTGGAGGTACAGTGCCTATGTCACTTCCTTCCTTCCTTCCTTCCTTCTTTCTTTCCTTCCTTCCTTCCTTCTTTACTCCCTCCCTCCCTTCTTTTCTCCCTTCTTTCCTTCCTCCCTTCCCTCCTTCTGCCCTCCCTCAACCCCCTTCCTCACTTTCACTCTTCCCCCATCTCTCTTCCTACCTTCCTCTTCTTCTTTCCTCCTTTCTTTTCTCTCAATCTCCTTCCTTCTTTTCCTTCTTCCTTATCTCCCTTTCTCCTGCTCAGGAAAACCTGAGTTCAAAGTCAATCTGAGACACTAACTGTATGACCCTGAGCACTTAAGCACTATTTATCAAAGAACCTGGAATTAGGGCTAACAGCTTCTATCTGTACCAGGTCTAAGGGATGGAGGAAATGGGAAGGGAGAGAGGAGTGTGAGCAGCACTCTGCTAGTAAATGTTTAATAACCAGCTCTTCCGAGACACACTTTTAAGTTTATTTTGCAAGACTAACACCTTTTCTATCACTTTCTTAAGTCTAGACAATTAAGTCGAGCCCTGATTTGTATAGTATTTGCCAATTTCTAAGGTATAAATTCTCACACTGAAAATTTAACAATCATGTCTGGTTCTCAGCTCCAACACACCCCCGAGTATGAAGAATTCTATTTCCTCAAAAGGAAACCCTTTCAGGATCTCAATATGCTCACAGTCCCTTGGCAATGTAAGTCCTTTCTGATTCTACATATAGATACTGTACAGAGGAGGATGGCCAGCTTATTTCAAAAGTAAATGAGCTCTGGGGATGGCAAGTTGGTTGACTTTAGGTTAGAGGTAATAGACCTTTGTATAGATAACCAAAGAGATCTAGGACAAAAGAGAGGTGAGATGACCTCCTGGGGTGACCTTCATTTTCACTGAACAAACATTAAATACCCTTTCTTATGGGGAAATAAACTCCTCTGTTAGAACCTCAAGTAATCTATTCACAGTTTGACAAGTTCAATCTAATCCATAAAATATTTATTAAACTCTTATTATGTACAAGGCACTCTGCTAGGTCAAAACAAGTTATCAAGTATTTATTAATCACCTATGGTGTGCCAGGTGCTGGGCTAAGTGCAGGATATACTGAAAAAGGCAAAAATATGGCCTCTGAACTCAAGGAGCTCATAGTCCAATGGGGGAGACAACAGGCGAACAAGATATTTAAAGGTTAAGATGGAAATAATCTTAGAGGAATGTCACTAGCTTTAAGAAGGATTGATGCTAAGCACTGGGGAATTCCAGGACAATAGTCCTGTCCCTCAAAAAGCCTGTATTCTACCCAGCCCCTCAAATAATTGCTCTCACTCTTAGAAGAAAAGAATGCCAAGATGATTCCCAAGGTGCCTTAAAACTAAATTTTTTCTGATTTGTGGGATGACTACATACATCCAGAAGAAGGGGAAGAAGGCATCAATTGACCCAGTAATATCTACTGAAGTATTTTGTATTCAGTGTATTCTCAATGTGTACTTTGCCCACCCAATTAATTTCTTATGTAGCATATACTACTCCTGAAATGTGGAAAATAAGACTATTGAATATGAGGTTCCAGATAAGTTTGGGGCTTAGGATTCTGGAAAGAAAGAGGAATTTTTGTGGTCTTAAGTCACATATCAAATGGGTTTATGACTTTCTTGGAGTGAGTCTGAGCACCTCTCCTTTTAATTAAATAAATAACATTGTTTTTCTAGCCATGTTGGGGGCAAAATAAGTCAGAGAATAGCTAGAACTATTGCTCAGGAGAGATGAGATACTTATGAACTGAATACTGGATACCTCCAACCAGATACCTTGTAGAGATCTAAAACTCAGAATATCTAAAACTTAGCTTAGTATTTTTCTCCTCAAACCCTTCCCCATTTATGAACTAGTGTCAAGGATACCACCTCCTCCAGTTCACCTAGGCTTATAACCCATGTCACTGTACATTCCTCATTCTCTCACCCCACCCCCACATCCAATAAGTTGCCAAGTTCTATAACTAACCTTACCTATGTAACATCTCTTGACTTCTCTCCTCTGACACAGCCATCACCAGCTGAAGGCTCTTGTTACCTCGTAGCCTTAATATTGAAACAGCCTGCTGGTTGAGCTAGAATGATCCCATTCCCCTGAACACTTTTATCAGTCTTCTCTGATATTTTACAAGAAGTCTTTCCCAATCCCTCTTAATTCCAATGCCTTCTGCCCGTTAATTATTTTCTCTTTGTCTTACATAAAGGTTGTTTGTACATATTTTTTGCTTATTGTCCCCCCCCCCCCCCCATTAGATTGAAAGCTTCTTGAGAACAAGGACTGTTTTTTTGCCTTTCTTTTTATCCACCAGCACTTAATACAGTGCCTGGCACATACCAGGCACTTAATGAATTCTGAATGACTGACTAATTCCAGTCCATTTTCCCTCAGCTGTCAAATTAATCTGATCCATCCATGTCATTCCCCTATTTAATAACCTCAACTGACTCCCTGTCACTTCCAGGATTAAACATAAAACCCTCTATTTCATATTCAGAATTTTTCATAGTCTGGCCCCCTCTTACCTTAACAGTCTACTTATACATTATCCCTTCTCCTCCTTGCACCCTTCAATCCAATAACATAGGCCACTTGACTATTCCTCAAACAAGACATTCCATCTCCCAATTCTGGGCATATTCACTTGCTATTCCCCATGTCTAAAGTACTCTCCCTTCTTACCTCTACCTCTTAGCTTCCTTCAAGTCCCAGCTAAAACCCCAGCTTCTATAGGAAGCCTTTGGGGATTTCTTATTACCTTTAGACTTTTCTCTCTATTATTTCCCATTTATTCTGCACATAGCTTGATTAAACATAGTTGTCTGCATGTTGTCTCCTGCATTATGATTGTAAGCTCCTTGAGAACAGGGATTGCCTTTTGGCTTTCTTTATAGCGTCAGTGCTTAGCCAAGTGCCTGGCACACAGAAGACAAAATCTTAATACTAGGTTCTCCTTAATGTTGATTATCATCCATTTATCCTATGTAGATTTGTTTGTATAAGTTGTTTACATGTTGTCTCCTCCCTTATTCGTGCGACTTCCTTGAGAAAAAGTACTGGTTTTTGCATTTTTTATAACCCCAAAGTTTAGCACAGTGCCAGGTATATAACAGTAAGAAGTGGTATAATAAATGCCTTTTAATGTCAGAATGAGATAGAGAAATGAGTCCTAGTTTGTTTCCATGTTCTTTTCCAAGAAAGGTCTTCAAATTGAATTAAACTAGTAAGGAAAACTAAACGCAAAATATTATATAGAAGGCAGAAGGAGGCAGTATGGTATGGTAAAAAACTGGCACACTGAATACAAATCATACCTCTGATACGTTCTAGCTATATGACAGTGGGCAAGTAACATTTTCTCAATGATCTCAGTCAAGTCTCTAATATTATAAATAATAGAATTGTAAAATAATTATAAATCTTAAGGAAGCTCAGTACACTGGTGAAATAATGTTTCGGGCAACAAAAAAAAAAGATAAAAGTCAAGGTATTACATAGCTACTAACAATGAACTCAAATGATCAGATCCAGAAAAAACAAATTCCAAAAGATTTTAAGTACTCGAAGGCAGGCCAGTTAAGCAGGGCAGCTAGAACCAAGCCTTGAGATGAGCAGGTATTAGGTTCAAATCTGGTCTCAAATACTTCCTAGGTGTTTGACCCTAGCCTAATCACTTCTCCCTCATTGCCTAACTCTTCCCTTTCTTTTGGTTCAGAACCAATACATAGTATTGATTGCAATATAAAAGGTAAAGATCTAAAAAAAAAAAAAAAGAAATTCGTAGGTGAGGACTGCTGAACAATTTGAACAATTATGGACAACATTTTTCTCAATTTTCTAGTGGAAGCAAAAGACCATAGATCTTGAAGTTGCTTTACTATCAGAAGAATATTAGTTTGAAAATAATTTTAAGTTTTACTCTTGAAGATGAAAAAATGTATCTTTTCCCACCTTGGTGGTAGATTTATAGTTATAGAACTTTGAAAATACTGTGAGACTCAATTGAGATGTTTGTTAGTTTTGCTGAAATGCTCTTCCCCCCACCCTGTCTCCATTTGTTGTTGTTATTGTTACAAAGAATCACTTGCCAAGTAGAGGAGGGAGAGGGATATATGGAAACGAAGGTGACCCCAAACCAAAAAAATAATATATCAATAGAAGCTAGATGATATAGTGGTCAAAGAGCTCTGGACTTGGAGGCAGGAAGACCTGGGCTCAAATCCCACCCTTCACACTAACTGTGGAACTCTGGGCAAATCTCAATCTCTGTTTGCCTCAGTTACCTCATCTTTAAAATGGGAATAGTAATAGCATCTACCTCCCAGGGTTGTTGTTGTAAGGATCAAATGAAATAATAGTTGTAAAACACTTTGCTAACTTTAATTAATGGTGGTTTTTGAAGGCATGGTTTTGTTTCAGGGAGTAGCTAGGAATAATCAAAAAGGTTGAATGATTCTCAGACTGCAGTCTAATCCTTTCTCTTCTCCAATTCAGTTCTTGGCCCAGCTCATTGTCCATCTGCAAGGTCTGTAAAGGATATGTGTGCTGATAGACTAACTTAATGGACTATCTTTCTAATTGCTTGTTGTAGTCTGGATAATAGACATTATTCAGCCATTTGGTTTTTCCTGTATGAATTGTTAGGCTAATTTCTTCTGGGTGGAGATGAATTTTGATGAGGAGCTCTCATATTCTGGGATTTGAGTCAACCATCACAATATTATCTACAAATAGGAGCATCTGGAGGACTTCATTTATTGGAATCCCTATTCCATTTGGAACTAGTTCAAGATATTGGTAAGCATCCATCTCTCTGTTTTAGATTTCACTTTATAAGTAGTGGCCAATGAATGCTGAACAAAGTTATATCTCTTTTTTCATTTATCAAACAATTATGTACAATATTAATATTTGCAAGAAAAACATCTCATTGGGAGAAATTTTGAGCCTGAATTCCATTTTACCTAGCCAAGTACTTTTTTTGATGTTTACTGAAGAGTAAATACAGTGGAGACTTATATTCTCTACACCTTTCAGTCAGTTATATGACTATAAAGATGTGATCTGCTATAGAAAAGTGTTTGTGGAAAACTGCTTGAATGCTTTCAGTGTTAGGTCATCCTTAAAAAGATTTTATAGAGAAAGAAAGGTGAGTAAATAAGTTGGCAATTACTAATATCCTCTCCAGTGCTTTTTTTTTTAAACCAATAGTAGACTGTATGTGTGTGTTGTATGTTTTTCATTTGTTCAGAATCTTTGTCGCTTTAAAATAGATTAAAAATTACTCTCTCTGTGCTTTCCAAATTGTGTTGCTTCTAGCATAGAACACTTTCCTGTATATTTGCCCTGTCCATCTATCTTCTGGGATACTTTTTCCCTAGTGTCATTTCCACTCCTTCTTAAAGCACATTGGATACCAAATACCATAGTGTTTAAAGAATCAAAATTGCAGGTGATACAAAGCAATGGGGAGATACAGAGCACGGATAAGTAGGTATATTATCTGTGACCACTATGCACAAACAGTACAAATATCATATAAAAGATGAATAATCAGGACAGGAAAATGGACCAGTGAAGGCAAAACATTAGGCAAAATTTTGCTGACACCCATTGAATGTTAAAAGATTTATAGAAATGTAGGGTAAGAAAGCATGGATGAGTTATAAGCCACAAGATCAGAGAGGGTGCTTACATGGATGAGCCCAAGAATGCATAGAAATATCAAAGAAGTAGAGTATCAAAGAAGATAAAGGCCCAAATGGCATGTTATCAAATCTTTAAATGGCCTAAAGGTAAGGAAGGTAGCTAACACATTGGGTGGCATCATTAGATAAAGTAAGTAATCACAAAAGATCTTGGCAAGCAAAATAATGGACTGAATTAAAGAAGATGAAATTTATTAGAAATAAATAAAAAGTCCTACACCTGAGTTCAAGTCAAGTTTGCAAATACAGAATGTATAAGACATGAACGTTCATGTAGAAAAGACCTGCACATTTTAATGGATTGTAAACTCAAGATGAATCATCTGTATGATGTGATGGCCCCAAGTCAATGCACTTAAGCTTCCTTGTGTCCAGAAAAAGAGATAGAATAGCCCTATTTTGTTCTGCTTTATTAGATCACATCTGGAGTACAGTATTGTGCTCAGGTTGGGCTACACTTTGGGCAAGACACTGTCAAGCTTGAAAGAAAATAGAGGAGGGAGACAAGCATGGTGAAATTAACTTAGAATCAACCCAGAATTATAATCATCATTTCAAGAACCTGGAGATGTTTAGCCTACCAAGAGAAATAGCTGGAATTTATATCATCTCAAAGGTTTGTAAAATGCTTTACCTTCTTCATATCATTTGAACAGCTCCTATGAGACAAGTATTGTAGTTATTATTATCCCTATTTAGCTGTCTCCATGTGTTTGAAAGACTGTCATGTTGACGAGGGATTAGATTTGTTCTTTGTGGCCCCAGAAGGCAAAACCAGGAACCACAAGTGGAAGATGCAGAGAGCCATATTTCAGCTCAATATAAGGGTGGGGAGAAAAAGCATCCTAACAAATGCAGATAACCAGAGGTAGAATGGACTGTCTAAGGAGGCAGGGAATTCCCTAGCACCTAATCTCTTAGAGTGGCAGTTGAATGCAAGGATGTTGTCAAGGTCCTGCTCAGATATGGCGTATACTGGAGGTTTCTTCAATTCCTTCCAGTCATGAGAATCTAGGAAGTATCCACTGAATATCTGTAATGTACCCATCATTAGGATAGGCAACTGGGGAGATGGGGTTAATACACAAAAGAAATAAAAGATAAATGTAAAATTGCCTTCAAGGTCTTCATATTTGAGCTGGGAAGACTAGAATTACACATGTAAAGTATTAGAGAATAACACAAAACAGAATAAATCAAGGTCAACTGCATCTCCTTCCCATACCTATTTAAGAATTATACCTTAACATGGAAAAATACATTGAAAATAGATTCGATAGATGAAGGACACATAAACTACCCTAAAGATATTTCATGGAAGGACTTGTCTTAATGATGCTTAAGAAAACCATGACAATGGACAGATATGCATTTAATACATGCTTTGCCTTCTTGTCACTTACTCCTTTATAAATCTCATCTCTTCCACTGACAAGCTCCCTTGACTGCCAATGAGGAATTTTGAGACATGTTTATTTTGCCTTGACTTCCCTGCGAATAGAATTGGGTTCAGGAGTAGAGAGTGAGATGATGAAATCTAGGGTGATGTCTCCAAGACAACACTTCCCCAGGAAAATCTCCATTAGGGATGAGACCTTTACTATGTAACATAGGTTTTTCCTCCATTCTTAATAGTAATTCTAATTTTCAAAACTTTGTTGTGGACATCTCCTGAATAGCATGAGGATGAAAATTTGTTCAGCAAGTAAATGTGCTAGAATATCTGTGAATTTGTGTAAGAGTCTTCGTTTCCATGGAAGAGCAATAATGATGTTGTAGCTGTAAATGTTTATTAACTAAGCATCTAACAGAGAAAACAGAAATCCCATGGACCCCAGCTTAACTTCCTCAAGAGTTATTATTCTTCGTCATCTCCTTAGAGGTTGCAGATTTGCTCAAGCATCTGGTGTTCCTTTGCAGCCAGTTGGCTAAAGCTTATTTTGAATCCTGACTCAGGTATTTACTAGCTGTGTGACCCTGGACAAGTCACTTAACCTCTCTGAGCCTCAGATTCCTCACTTGTAAAATACAGGTAATAAATAATAGCACCTTCCTTCTAGGATTATTGTGAGGGTTGAATGACGATAACATAAATAAAGTTCCTTGTAAGCCCTGAAGGATATATAAATGCTAGCTGCTACTATCATTACTAAGTCAGCTTATTTTGATACAGAAGGAGATTTACAGACCTTACAAACTGCAAGAGAGGCAGTATAATGTAATAAGAATAGTGGTCAGGTTTTGGTGTCAGAAGACCTGATTCAAGTCATGGCTCTGCCACTTCCTAGCAAAACAACTGCTTGAGAAACCCAGAAACCTGTACCCCAAAACCTCAATGATTGTGAAGTGAATGCTAACAGCAGCTCTATCATCACAATCCCAGCAAGAAGTTCAATCAATATCTCCTATTTTTCTTTTTCCTTACTCCAACTAGAAAAGGGAAAACTGCCGATGACCTGAAAGTCTATTGAACAGATGCCTCATTGCTCCTGGAAAAGGTCATTTCCCTAAATTGATATAACTATAAAAGAACAAGAGCCATTCCCCAATTGAATTGTGTGATTAAAGACTATTAACAGATAGTTTTCAAAATAAGTAATGTGAGCTATCAACAAGTGGATTAAAGAAGGATCAAAATCACTAAGAATAAGATATGTTTAAATTTAAACTCTGATTTTTCACTTCATATTCACCAGATTTGCAAAGATGGTAAAAGAATTAAAAGTTAAATGCTGGAGTACCTGTAGGAAGACTGGTACACTAATGAGCTATTGGCAAAATTGTGAATTATTTTAATTGTCCTAGAAAAATAAATTGGAATTATAAAGAAAAGACACTAAACTGAATATCCTTTAACCCAGGGGCAGCACTACTAGGCATATATTTCAAAAAGGTCAAAGAAAGAGGAAAAGAGGATATATATATATATATATATATATATATATATATATATGAATGAAATTGTAGTACTTTTTGTAGTGGCAAAGAACTGGCAAGTAAGTGTTCATTGATTAGAGAATGGCTGAATGAAATGTGGCATGGAAATTTAATGGAATGTGATTTAAATATAAGAAATAAAAAATGAAGAATTCAGAAAAGATTGGTAGTAGATGAAAGAGGACCAAGTAAGTAGGACCAAGAGAATAATTTACAGGAAGATCATGCATCGTGCTAAGGCCTGGGAATACAGTAACAATAAAAATAAAGTAAAAAAGCAAGGATATTCACTGTTCTCAATTAATCTCCATTATAATAGGAAAAACAATACCCATGGGGGACCTGATAGCCAGAGTCTTAAGCAGGGAAATATTGGGATGCTGAATAGAGTCAGAAGGAATGGAGCCATTTCATTCTTGGAACAAAGGCAGAGTTAATTTGATTATGATTCTAAAACTGAAGAAGGAAATAAGGTACTATACACAAAAGTAGCTAGGAGGTTCTAAAGGAAGACAAGAGAATTCTGATCAATGCAGTAACCAATCATGACTTCAGGAAACTAATGCTGGAGCATTTCTCTTATCTCTAAGCAGATAGAACTTGTAAAATAGGTTAGGAATAAGGGATAAATTTCTAGACATGGCCTGTGTTTTTATTTGTTTTGATTAACTGTATTTGTTAATTGTAAAGAATGATTCTACTGTTGGATCAGGAATCATTGGTATGTGATAACATTTTGCTTGTAAAGTGCATCAGTAGGAGCAACTAGGTAGCATAGTAGATAGTGCCAGGCCTGGAGTTGGGAGGACCTGGGTTCAAATCTAGTCTCAGACACTTCTTAGCTGTGTTACTCTGGGCAAGTAATTTTTTTCCATGGGATATTTGCATACTTTATTGTAAAGTTTGTTGCTTTTTTAATTTGAATTTTTTTTATTTAATTAATTAATTTAGAATATTTTTTCATAGTTACATGATTCATGTTCTTTTCCCGCCCCTCTTTCCACCCCCCTCCCATAGCCAATGAGCAATTCCACTGGGTTTTATATGTATTATTGGTCAAGACCTATTTTTCCATGTTATTGCTAGTTGCACTAGAGTGCTTGTTTAGGATCTAAATCCTCAATCATATCCTCATCAAGCTATGTGATCAAACAGTAGTTTTTTCTTCTGTGTTTCTACTCCCACAGTTCTTCCTCTGGATGTGGATAGTGTTCTTTCTCAGAGGTCCCTCAGAATTGTCCTGGATCATTGCATTGCTGCTAGTAGAGAAGTCCATTACATTTGATGGTGCCACAGTGTATCAGTCTCTGTGTACAATGTTCTCCTGGTTCTGCTCCTTTCACTCTGCATCAGTTCCTGGAGGTTGTTCCAGTTCGCATGGAATTCCTTCTAGGCAAGTCACTTAACCCCAATTGCTTAGCCCTTATCACTTTTCTTTTTTGGAACTGATACTTAATATTGATTATAAACCAGAAGTTAAGAGTTAAAAAAAAAAAAGTATATCAATAAAACATTTTGGGGAAAAAAAAGAAAAAAATGTCCCATCCTGGATATCCTTGGATACAAGTTCCCTAAACCCATCCCTCCCCATTCCCTTACTTTTCACTAGTCCCAATATGGTTTTGTGAATTTTGAGGTATAAAGGATATAGAATTAAGAAAGAAATTATGGACCACATGGCTTTCTCATGGGAGATTCTGTACTATGGACTAGAAGTCAAAAGGCTCCCTCTGGATCCTGGTCCCAGCTCTGCTACAAAGAAACAGAGGCTTATAACCAGAGCAAATCACTGGATCTTTCTAAGCCTCATTTTCCTTACTAACAAAAGAAAGAAGTAGACATTTATGAAATGTTTACCAAATGCCCACAGAAGATAAACAACTGCTTGATCACATGGGTCGATGGGGATATGATTGGGGATGTAGACTCTAAATGATCACCCTAGTGCAAATATTCAATAATATGGAAATAGGTATTGATCAATGACACAGGTTAAACCCAGTGGAATTGCTCATCAGCTATGGGAGGGGGTGGAAGGAGGGGAGGGAAAGAACATGACTCTGGTAACCATGGGAAAATATTCTAAATTGACTAATTAAATAAAATTTTCAAAAAAATAAAAATAAAATGTTTACCAAATGCCAAGAACTATGTTAAACACTATATAATTTTCTCATCTGAACCCCATCACAACCTTGTGAGGTAGGTGCTATTATTATCCCATTAAATGACTTGGTCAGGATCACACAAATAGTAAGTGTCTAAAGTCAAATTTGAGCTCAGATCTTCCTGACTCCAGGCCCAGAGAAATATTCACTAAGCCACCTAGCAGCTAATACTATGGTATCAAATAAGTGCTCTGAAAAAGTAGAATTTGCTATAGGGAATAATTATTATCATACCACCCCAAATCTTAGATTGGTATTCTATTTCAACCATATTTCTTTTTTTTTAAACCTTTACCTTCCATCTTAGAATTAATATTATGTATTGGTTCTAAGGCAGAAGGATAATAAGGGTCAGGCAATGGGAGTTAAGTGACTTACCCAGGGTCACACAGCTAGGAAGTGTCTGAGGCTAAATTTGAACTCCCATCTCTGGGCCTGGCTCTCAATGCACTGAGCCACCCAGCTGCCCTTCTTATACCTAAGTGTATACTTATCCTGTTACACCTCTTACTATTATCACCCTGGTTTGAATTCTCATCAGTCAGATCAGTGAGTGGGCCTCATACTTTTAGGTCTTAGGATCTCTTCATACTTTTGAGGACTTGAAATAATTTTCATTTGGGTGGGTTATATTGATACTTACCATATTTGTAGATTATGAAATATTATACAAATGTTATCTCATTTTATTTTCATAATAATCCTTGGGCTTATTATCATCATTATATTTATTTTACAGATGAGGAAACTGAGACCAAAAGAGGTTCAGTGAATTCACAGGACATGAATTTGAACCCCAATCCTCAACTTCAAATTCATTACTTTTTCCAATGAGCCATGATACCTTTCTGGCCTCTTGTTTCTCCTTTCTCCAATTTTTTCTTCATGTAGGTGCCAAACTAATCTTCCTTAATGCACTGTTTTACAAAAAAAAAAAATATCTTCAGTGTTTTCCTTTTAGGACTAAATACAAATTCCTCAGTCTAGCATTCAAGTCCGTCTACAGGTTAGCTCCAGTCTACATTTCTGGCTTAATTTCACATTGCTCCTCATCATACAGTCCATATTGCAGCCAACCTGGGCTATTAGCTGACCCTCATCTTACTCCTCCTTCCTCTTGTACATTCATTTGAACCATTCTCCAAGCTTTCCTCCTCAAAGGCACCTTTTAAAATTCTTCTCTCCAGGGGCAGCTAGGTGACTTAATGGATAGAGAGCCAGGCTTGGAAACGGGCAAGGCTGGGTTCAAATTTGAAAGGACTCTTCCTAGCTGTCACTTAACCCCCATAGCCCTAGCCCTTACCCTTCTTTTCCCTTAGAACCAATTCATAGAATTGACTCTAAGACAGAAAGTGAAAATTTTTAAAAATCCCTCTCTTTTTTTTCAAGGCCTATTTCTTTAATGAAAACTTCCTTAATTACCCCAAGATAAAAGCATTTTCTCTCTTTCTTCCTACATATTTTCTAGAGTACTTGGACTAGATCTATCCTTGTATTATATCTATATCTTACACATCTACATGGGAATGTATACACATGCACACATTGTATAAGATTAGATTAAATTGTAAACTCATGCAGAAGAGAAGTGGAGCTCTGTTATATAGATTTAGTGGAAGAGAAGAAAGAGATTGTCATCAAACACTGTCATGTGTCTGACAATCATATCATTGAAATTTTGGGCAGCAAAGATCCTATCAAGGTATCCCTGGAACTATCCTCAAACTTCAGGATGAAACAAAACCAAACAAATAAAAACAGAAACCAAGTAGCAGCTAAAAGATGATACATTTTTTAGATTTTATTTTAAAAATAATTTTCCATGTTTACATGATTCATTTTTCCCCTCCCCTCTTCCAGGAGTCGACAAGCAATTCCACTGGGTTACACAAATGTTATCACTTGATACCTATTTCCTTATTATTCATTTTTGCAATAGAGCAATCTTTTAAAACCCAAAATCATATATCCATATAAACAAGTAATGAAAGACAATAATTTCTTAGAAAGACATGGTTCTTGTCTTGGCTCTAATCTAGTCTAGTAATAGAACCAAGAGGATAGTGGAATAGTCCAGTTTGGGGGTCCTCTGTCCAATAGTAGCATCATTATCCTGTCCTGACACATTTTTAGGAAGACTTGGTTCTAGTCGTGGCTCTAATCTTCTAGTCTAGACTCAAGAGCATAGTGGAGTACCCCAGTCTGGGAGCTCTCTGCCCACTAGCAGCACCATTATCATCTTGCTCAGATGTCTGGTCAGTGCAGTGAGCATAGGGTGCATGTGTGAAGTTCCTATACAGTTTCCTAGGCCTGCTCCATCACCACTTTTTAGGAAGATGTTCCAGAATTTAGGGTACTCTGGGCCCCCCAGCAGGGTGTGGTCAGTGGCAGGGGAGGGCATTACAATTTGCCTAGGTCCTAGTCTTTCTTTGCAACCTAAGGTCACTCAGTTTTCCTGTCCATCTTCCTCTTCTGGCTCTGAACCCCTTCCCCTCCCAGCTCCCAAATCCTAAACCACCAAGAACTCCAGAGAAAATGTAATGGCATTTCAAAGACAGGCGCAGATAAAATACACCCTCTCTAAAAGCAACCCTGCATCTTTTGGCTTGGGGGAAAATTTGCCGCTATGTTGAGAGAGGTGGCAAGGCCAATAGTCGAGGCTTCTCATTCACGATGATATATGCCCATTTCCCCCCTGCACTCTATGCAATGAGGATATTATCATTAGCCAGCTTAGCACATGCATCTGACACGTGAGGAAGTAGGGAAGAGGAAAAAAAAAAGGCGAGCAGTGGGGCAATTTGCCCTCAGGCAGTCTGACACCCTCCTCATTTCTTTGCTGGGATGGGGAAGGGGGAGGTCATGCACCAGAGAAGAGGGTTCCCCCCTCCCCTAACAATTTTATTTCCTGCTTCCCTAAGACTCTATTAATCACAGCGAGCGCGCCTTCCGCACAGCTGCTCTGCCTCCGACTACTTCACTCTCATTTTCCACTGAGCAGGTTCTCATTCATTCATGATTGGTACTCAGCCCCAGTCCCATGCCTCCCGGGAGACCCACCCCATGCCTCCCGAACTGGAGTTTAGTATGCACGGGGAGGGGAGGCATTGAGACTCAGCCCCACAGGCGGCTGGCTGCCTGGCTCGAACCATCATCGGGGACGGGAGTAAGGATTAGCCCGGTGTGTCGATGGGGCTGAGCTCCAGTAAATATTTTGATGCATCTGCTTTCAGCCCTGGTCTGAGGGAATCTACCTGGCATTATCATTTGATGGGGAGCTGTTTTGAATGATTACAGAGCAGCTGCTTGTGTGAGTCAGTGCATGTGTGTTGACTGAAGAGGAGAAAAAAAAAATCTCCAAACCCAACGTTTGCTGAATACCAAGCTGCAGTGTTGGCTGCCCCCTTTTCTTTCTTTCTTTATTCTTTCTTTCTTTTTCTTTTCCTTTTCCTTCTTCTTCTTCATTTATTTATTTGTTTGTTTGTTTTTTGAGTAGACAAGCCAAACTGATCTTTTTCTAAAAGAGGGGGAGGGGCGGGGGAGGGAGGAGAACCAAAGTCACACACAACTACCAGTGATCATGGGGGCTGTGATGGGCACCTTCTCCTCTCTGCAGACCAAACAAAGGCGACCCTCCAAAGGTAAGCTTCTCTCCTTCACTACCTTTTGTTCCTTTGAGCTGGGTTTGGGGAGCTAGAGTGCTGCAAAGAGGACCACCATGTGCGATATCCGTGAATATGGAAGTGAGGGGCAAGTGTGGTCCCCTGTATAGAAGCAAGATTCCCTTTGAATTCCCGGGAAAGAACAGCACTGAGGGAGCTCAGGCTTTGCCTAGTTGTGGTGGTGAGACACCTTTGGGGTTTGCCATGTGTATTCTTGGCCATGTGTATGGGGGGGCTGACAGGTGCTATCAGGGACTACCAGAGCCCTGGCTTCAGTATAATCATAAGGGGGAGAGAAAAATGGCAAATGGGGAAGGGAAGGGCTGAAAGTCTGCCAAAAAGAGATTGTGGGGTGGAAATTTTAAAGAATAAATAAAAACATTTGAAAACCTCCTGGTTCCCATGACATCTTGGAGCACCGATTATACACAGGGACCACACACATGTCTATGTTAGTTCTAGACATGGGAATCTCAGCAGGGGAGAGGAGAGCTTCTGTCTGCAAACCAAAACGAATTAGCTGCCTGGTGGGATAAGATGCTCAGAGCTCCTGTTCCGCCCATCTCAGGAAGTCATAGCAAACAGGTCAAGTAAAGGCTTCATTTCTTCCTCATCTGTGCATGGGGCTTAACTAGGAGCATCGGGGATGTGGGGGGAGGTGTAGAATAGGAAGTTGACATGGACAGTAGGGGGTAGGACTGAAAAATAAACATAGCAGCCTGAGTCAAAAGCGCCCCTTGAACCTCAACTCTCTTTTCTCCCCAGGAACTTCTGTGTCCTCAGCTGGAGGGACACTTTTCATTTTTCTGCTTTTTCCACTGAGTTTTCAGCTCTTTCTGAATGGGTGGCCTAAGGTGGGAAGTTGCCAGGAGTCTCCAGATGGAGCTGGGAAAAATCTTGTCTGAGTTGGGGTGGAGGTTGGTGGAGTTCATTTAACCAGGGCCAAAGGAACCACATCACCAATATGCCAATATCTTTATTGCATCTAGAAGCAGGCAGAAGAAGGAAACAGGATGGTGAAAAGTTTTTAGTTTTTGTTTTTAAATGGGTAAATGTTACAGGAATTTTCCAGAGGATTTGTTAGTGCCTATTACTTATAACAATATAGTTTTGTCAACTTTATGACCATGGTGAAATGTGGGAGTCCACACTTTGATTAGGCCTTTAACCTCAACAATGTGTTAGTTAATATGTTAGTTATATTTGGATAATGATGCATACTTGGGACAGCATGAACTTTTTTTAAAAATACCCCTGAAAAGTGCCTTTCTAGACATAAGTAGGGATAAGTCTCAGTCTCATTGAATTTATCTCCCTCTAGAGAATTCTTTGTAGCATTCCTGAGATGATCTGAATCATAAAGGGCCTAGTAGAGGCTGTCCTTGGGCCCAGACTACACAGTAGAGCTGTCATATGAAGTTCAGCAACCTATGTATGTGCTTTGGGTAAACAACCTGCTCTGGAAAACCTGTTCCCAATACAATTAGATAGCAAGTGATATTGGTTTGGTGTTGGACTGGGATTTCTGTCCATCCTTTGAAAACTAATTAAGTGAAGTCCAGAATGGAGTCAGAAGAAAGGAAAGTTGAAATTTGACAGGTGCTACCAAATATAGAATTGTACAATGTGGCCTAATACTGTGATAATCAGACTTGTGCATGTAGATTGAGAGCTAGAAAGGACAATAGAGGCCGTTCCATTGAATCCCCTCAGCTGAAACCCCTGAAGCTCAGCAAGGTTAAACAACTTGCCCATGGTCACACAACTAGTAAGGAGATGAGATGAGATTTGAACTCCTGACGAAATCCAGCTCTCTCTCTCTCTCTCTCTCTCTCTCTCTCTCTCTCTCTCTCTCTCTCTCTCTCTCTCTCTCTCTCTCTCTCTCTCTCTCTCTCTCTCTCTCTCTCTCTCTCCTAATGCAATACTGCTTCTCCACTGAGGGAAACAAACAAAAATATTTGATGAGATCACAGGATTCAGAGCTGGAAGGGACGTTAGAATCCATCTAGACCAATTCCCTCATTTTTCAGAGGGAGAAAGTGATTTCACCCAGAATCATTCACCTGGTATGTGGCAGAACCCACAATTTGAACCCTGGTCTTCAAACTCCAATTCTATTGCTCTTTCTACCTAGTGCTGTTTTTTATAAGTTGGGTATGTGATTTAAATACCTGGCCTCCTCTTCATAGATCACTTCTCTGAGGATAGCAGGGGAAGTATAGGAAGAAAGTGGGACCTGTGAACTTATTTAAAGTTTTCATTTTTAAATGTTTCCCCTATGGCTATAATAGAACTTTCCCCCTACTTCTTCCTCCTCTGTTATCTCTTCCAATATAAAACTCTAGGAAGAAGTAACTGTGGGATACTTGGTAAGGAGCTGGCCTCAAATCAGACAGACTTGGGTTCTATTTCAGCTGTTGATATATATTGTCTCTATGACCCTGGTCAAATCATTTAATGTCTCAGTGACTCCAGGCAACTCTTTATGGTTATAAAGTAACAGAGAGGGCATCAACCTGCACTGGAAAATGAAATTCTTCACCAGGAACTGCCTATGCCAATGAAATCATTGCTCTAATAAAAAAAGAATTAAATGAAGATCCAGGAGGCCTCAGGAGGTCCCACCAGACTTTGCAGGAGACAGACAAGCTCATGGTCCTTTTCTTCCAGGGTTCTAGGAAGCCACATATCATTCTTTTTTCATTCACTAGGCCACTATCTCCATGCCCCTTGGGTCATTTCTGTGTCACACAAACTTTCTCAATATAACTCAGGGTTACCTACTTAAGCCCACACTAAAGCTGATAAGACCCAACATCTGTTCATGTGAAGAAATTCTCAGGATGCTAGGCCTTATATTTTAGGTTATACCCTTGTCATAGTCAAATTCCTGGCAAACTAGGCAAAAAATTCTGGGTCTAAGGACCTGTTTCAGGAACTCAGCTCCAATCAGAAGGTGACACACAGTCTTTCAGCCTTCTATCCTGGTAAACTATCATCTGGAGTATTGTGCTCAGTTTGGAGTGCCACATTTTAGGAAAATCACCTTTAAGCTGGACTGTATCTGGAAAAGGACAACCATAATGGTAAGAAGACTGGAGGACATGCCATTATAAGTGGGTCAATTAAAGGAACTAAAACTATTCTCCCTTAGAGAATCTTAGGGGATTGTTGATAGCTACTTAAAGCATTTGAAAGACTGTTATGTAAATGAAGAATTAAGCTTATTTTGCTTGACCCTAAGGAAGATAACTAGGAGCAGAAGGTAGAAGTTTCAAAAAGAAACAAGAATAAAGACAAAGCATATATCAATTAACTATAAGAAAAGGGAAAAAAAAATACTGAGTGGAGCTATCCAAAAGTAGAATCGACACTCTCAGGGGTAATCACTCTCTCTAGAGGTCTTCAAGCAGAGAATGGATTACCTCTCTTTAGCAATGTTACAGAGGGGATTCCTTTCCAACTATGGATAGACCAGATGCCCTATTAGGTCCCTTCTAGCTTTGAAGTTTTAGAATTCTATGGGTTAGTGTTGCTTGGACCTTCCTGTTTTTAAATACCCCCTCAATGTCATAAAAAAAAAAAAACCTAGAAAAGGTTTCTTAACCTGAGTGTAGATGGCTGGGATCTGTGAACGTAAAAAATATATTTTGTTAACTTTTCTTCAATGAAATTTATTTCCTTTGTGATACTCTTATGTTTTATCTGAGGCATTCAAAAACATTATTCTGAGAAAGCCTTACAGGCTTCACCAGATGGCCAAAGGGGTCCAAGACCCAAAACCAATTAAGAACCTCTGGTCTAGACTGAGCTAGCTCTAGGAAAGACAGTCATTAATGTCATAACCCCTGAGAACTTCCTTCCAAAAACAACTTCCAACTCCAATTTTCTCTGACTTGATCCTAAAAACAAAACAGATGCAACACCACATGACTTCAGGACCTTTTGCAAGATAGCTCCCACTGTGTAAGGATGATGTCAATCCACTGCCAGCTAGCATACCTAATACTATGAGTCTTTCTTTTCACATATATTGGAAATAGTTACATTGTCCAAATCATTTTCATTTGGCATGGTTTGGAACTACATGAGATATTAGAGAGGGAATATTTTTATGAATTATTTGCTCTGATTTTCAGTGTCAACAAATGCTTTCTCTCTTAGCCTTTTCATTATTTAGCTCAGATAATTCAAATGTGTTTACATTCATCCCCCTTACCTAATTTTGAGGATGAATTTGTTATTTCAGAGTCTTTGGGGACTTTTATTCCTACATCATTTAGAATTAGAGAGTGCCACTCTACTGAGTAACATTAGCTCATTCTGCAAATCCCAAGTCCAGTTGTAAATTTCCAAAGGCTTGTTATTCTCTCCACTGAGTGTGCAAGTTTGTGTATGTGTGTGTGGGGTGGGGTGGGGTATGTGTCCATGGCATGGATAATGAAAAAGGGAATCAGATAAATTCTGTGTGTATATATGGAAGTGGGCTTGCAGGCACAAATCCATGGGGGCAGGGGCATGCTTAGTAGGAATCCTAATAGAATTGAGTCACAACAGATTTTTACAGTAAGCAACAGGAAATGACAAAGCAACTCTAGGCAACTTCAGATTCCTAGGGAATTTTCTTCATGAAATCAAAGGAAAAAAGCATAATCGTGGAGGTGGAAGGATTGTATATTCATTAGATTCTTTTTAGCTCATCTCCCCTCATTTTACAAAGGATGAATGAAATAGGCCCAGAGAAGTTAAATTATTTGCCCTAGGTAACAAGCTTATAGGGGTAAGATCTGGAACTAAAGCCCCAGGCTTCTGATTCTGTCCAGTGATCTTTCTCTTCCTTTCTAGACCAGCCTACCCTGAGAGCTCTTGGAAATGGGATTATCCTCACATGGTCTCTGTCAAGGACACTCGCTGCATTTAAAGGACACATTCAACTTAAAACACATCCTTATTTTTGTCAGCTTCTCTGAAAAAATATTCATGCTTTGCAATTTTCCCCTTTGTTCATTAATTCACTGGTTATGTGGCATTTTTCCCCACTGATGGACATATCTCTCTATTTAATGGTCCTGGAACTTCTGGGCCCAATTCAAATGTTACATCCCATATGAAACCCTGCCTGATCACCTTCTTCCCCCTCAGAAACCATCTCATTTTCCTATAAACCTCCAATTCTCTACTAGATGAGTGGTTCCATGTGAGGCAGAGATTTTATCTTATTTATCTCTATCTCCCCAATAGCATGGCCTAGTGAATGGATGATTGGCCTCATAGCCAGGAAGACTTGTGGGCAATTCCTGTCTCTGAAACACTGTAGTTGAGTGACCAAGGACAAGTCACCTAATTTTTCAGTGTGCCAGACAACTATTTAAGACTCTAAGTTGCAAAGAAGGTGCCAGCATTCATTGGGAGAAGAAATGTAAACATCTGAGAGTTTCCTCTATAATAATAAAAGCTATTATTTGGATAGAGCACTGGCTTGGTATTTAGGAACACTATCTTCCTACTTCAAATCCAAGCTCAGACACTTACAAGCTGTGTGTTTCAGGGCAAGTCCTTTAACGCTATTTGCCTCAGTTTCCTCATCTATAACATAAACTAGAGAAGAAAATGGCAAACCATTCCTTGCCAAGAAAATCCCAAATTGGGCCATGAAGAGTAAGACATGACTAAAATGCCAGAACAACAAAAAAATTTGGCAAAATATTTTATGTATATCATTTCATTTGATCCTCACAAGTACCCTAAGAGGAAGGAACTTTTATGACAGCCCCTTTTACTGCTGAGGATACTGAAGCACTGAGAGATGACATGATTTTCCTAGGGTCACATAGCTAGTCAGTGTCCAAGGCAGGATTCAAACTCTGTTCTACCCATTGTACTACCTATCTACAGATCAATTAAATCATGTGTCTACTCTTTATTCTTCTCTCATATAGTGCCCAGCTCAGTGCTTTGAATATATATACATAAAATATTACATAAGGCATGTTTCCCCAAAAAAGGATTGATTAAAATAATTAGTCAATATTTTCATCAAAAACCACTTAGGATATAGCAGACATTGTGCTGAATGGCAAGGATACAACTCTCAAGGAGCCTACATTCTATCAAGGCAGATAATATGTAGGTACATGCAAGATATGTATACATACATGCATTTAAGTATATACGTGTGTGTATATATAAACCTATATACATACAAACATGTGTATAGTACATTATATTGGGATATGTTATGTTGTGTATATCTATGTATGTGTATATAACAATATTTAGAGGGAAATGCAATAGTAGCTTGGGACACCAGGGAAGTCCTCACATAGAACTAATGATGAAAAGATGATGATGATGATGATGATGATATGGAATGTTCAGCTGTCATCCAGTATTTTACAGAGCTATGGGCCCAGCAGGAAATAGTGCTTTCCTGATAAAATTTCAGTCACCAATGCTCCACCTGGAATGAATCCTGTTATTTGGTCTGTTGGTTTTAAATTGACTTTACTTATTAAATGCCTTGTACCTCTTTCTAATTAAAAAAAAGTTTGGAAAATGAAGCACAAAACACTTATTTCCCTATAATACATCCATAAAATAGTACACACAATTTTTGTGGCTATATCAAAAGGGAAACAGGACAGAGCTAGAGATGGGTTAATGACCAGCCAGGGGCTTATGAAAAGAGCCATGTAGTTGGAGTGAAGTAAGCCATTTATTTATTATTATTTATTCAAACACCATTTATACTCCTGTGTAACTTTAGACAAATGGTTTCACCTTTATGGGCTTCTGTGATTCTCAAACTATTTTGTTCATGTTGTAATATTCTTCTTTGGTATGAAGAATTGCTATGGAGACTCAGGAGACTCTTAATTGCAATGTGATCTCTACACAATTCTTGACACACCTAGCAAAACTCCTAGGAGCTCCTTGGAGAATCACTTACCTAGGTAATCTATAAGGTCCATTCAGACTATAAATATCTGATACTATGAAGAAAAAGGTTAATTTAAGGTATATGTTTGAAGGAAAGTGCAAATAAGATGTATAGCAAATTCACAAGAGATAAAACAGGTTGAAAACTTGACTAGACTTAAGAAAAGGATTCAGGAAATTATAGCTATTCACTGGGGGGAATTGGTGAATGAGAAAAATTAGAATATTCTAATATATACCTAACCTTTGAAGCTGAAATGATGGGGGGAACTCCCGAAAAGTAATATCTTGGTGCCAGTGACACACAAAGAAGAAGACAGGAACCTGCAAAAAAAAAAAGACCATGTGGAAATTTTCCATAATATCATCCTCAAAGATTAGGTACCTCAAATCTGGCCTCAGATACTTCCTAGCTGTGTGACCCTGGACAAGTCACTTAACCCCTATTGCCTAGCCCTTACCACTCTTCAGCCTTGGAACCAATACACAGTCTTGATTCTAAGACAGAAGGTAAGAGTTTAAAAAAAAGGTTAGGTACCACACTTGGTGAGATAGGAAGGAAAACACTATACGTAGTATAATGGACATCCTAGATTTGGAGGGATTAATCTCAGAGAAAAGATCAATAGGACCCTATATTTTAAGAGTCTTCAAAGGGTACTTCACTCAGGAAGGAAGGGAAGCTTTCAAGAATGAATTACTGAATTTCTCTGATAAAGGTTCGGCGTCTAAGATACATAAAATGAATATATATGTGTGTGTATTTATGTACACACACATAACAAATAGCCATTCCCCAGTAAATAAACAGTTCTCAAAAGAACTGCAAATGATTCACAACCACATGAAAAATGTTCCAAATCACTAATAGCCTGGGAAATGCAAATCAAAGCAACTTTGAGGTTTCACCTCACCCCCTGGAAATTGGCAAAAATGAAACAATAATGGCAATCATCAATGCTGAAGCAGAGGAGGGTTGTGAGGAGATTGTGATGGAACCATGAGATGATAAAAACCATTTTGGAAAATCACTTTGAAAATATTCATATCCTTTGAACTAGAGGCTCTATTTCTGGGCTTAGATCCCAAGGGAGCCATTGAAAAGAAAGAAAAATGTACCAATTTACTCCAAAATATTTTTTGTGATAGCTAAGAATTGGAAACAAGGTAGAAGCACATCCTTTGGGGAACAGATTGTGGTACATGAATTTAATGGAATGTCACTATGCTATAAGGAATGACGTATGTGATGAATACAGAGAAGCAAGCAAAGATCTATGTGAACTGATATAAAGTGAAGCAGAACCAAGATAATAGCATATGTAGTGATTACAGTATAAATGGAAAGAACAGTGACACACCAAAAAATCAAAATGAAGGTAACAAAATAATAAAGATCAAGTAGGACTCAAATGAAAATAGATGAAGAGACACACCCGACCTACCCCTTCATGAAGGTAGGAGGTCCACAGTCATTTACACATGCACATGCTTTTAAATTTTCTCAACACATTGATCAGTTGTTCTGCCTCTCACTCTCTGTCTCTGTCTCTCAGGCTCTCTTTCTCTCTGTTTCTCTCTCTTTTTCTTTCTCTATTTCTCTCTCTCTGTCTTTCTTAAAAATACTGTTCTATGAAATGGCTTTCAGAGAGGAAGAGGGAGAGTGATATATGGGATGCTAAGGCAACATAAGAAACAGAAAACTTTTTTTAAGTTTTAATTTAAATTTAATATTAAAATGTTTAAATAAATGTAATGATAGTGAGCGACCAGAATAGAGAATTCACATAGCCTAGGCAACTCCTACCTGTAAAACGAAAAAAAAAATGCGTTGCTGAAATTCACACATAAGCAGTTATGATAAAGAAGAAAAAAGAGACCTAAAGTTTCCCATTTGTCTATGGAATTCATCAATCAACTACAATATATGAGATATGCAAGGAAGATAGAAGGAAAGGCAGGTAATGGAGGATGAGTACAAAAGAGTGACAAGAACCCATAAAAAAAGAGTACTAAAAACAATAAAATACATAACAGTTTTAGTTTGAGGGTTTTAGTATATTACAAATACAATACAATCTAACACATAGTAGCCAAAAAAGACTATTCCAACCTTAGGCTCTATTAAAAAAAACATTATGTCCAGAATTAGTTAGAGGAGACTCCCACCATCTTCTTTCCTGGTTAAGTCTCATCTTCAATATTCAGTTCTGAGTACCATAGTTTAAGAAAGACATTACTGAAAATCTCACTAGGTAAGGAAAGTAGGGAAGATAATATTCTATATGGAAGTTGTGTATGTGAAGGAAGAGATTGAGATCTATCTTCAAGTATATAAAGAGCCATCATGTAAAAGAAGGATTAGATTTGTTTTGCTTGGTCGTAGAGGGCAGAACTAGGAACAATGGGTAGAAGTTGGAAAGAAGCAGTTAAGTGTAAGGAAAATATCCTAATTATAGCTCTCAAAAAAAAATAGTAAGTTAGTGAGCTCCCCATCCCTAGGAGTTTTCAAACAGAGCCTAGATGACCATGTTCCTGCTGAGTATGGCTTAGACTAGACCTCTGAGGTCCCTTTAAATTCTGATATTCTGGTTTTGTGTTTCTCTGATTTCTGGGCTAGACTGACCATAAAAGTGACCTGAAGTAATATTTTTTATCTTTTTTCAAAGTGGTGCACTTATTCGGTCTCCCTTTTCCCCCCTTTCCTGTAGCTGGATAGTTATTTCCCTGGAACATCACTTCTCATCCTGTTGGTAATCTTTGTGACATACTATTTGCCTCAAAATTGTGGAAACAAAACTGTGAAGATGAGAAGCCCAGGTTTCCCCCATTGGGAGAAATACTGCAAAGCTCTGCATAATAGCTCCCTAGCAGCTGTTCCCATATATCAGGCTGGAAGTGAACAGTGTTTAAAAGAGCCTAATAGCAAGTCACTGGTAACTACTTGGAAAACTGGGACCTTAAGAGAAATTGAATGTGCATTATCAGGCGAGTATTTCTGTTGGTTCATTGGGAAGTAGATAGTTGGGAAAACCTGGGTTCCTAGCTCACCTCAGATATTTTCCAGCTATGTGACTCTGGGCAAATCACAACTACTCTAAGCATCAGTTACCTCATCTGCCAAATGGACAATAATAGTGCCTTGTTCACAAGGTTTCTTGAAGATCAAAGGGGGATAATGTATGGAAGTGATTTATAAGTGTCAGTTCTTAGAAGCAAAATATGGAATCAAGAATTATTTTAGCAAATAACTGCTCTAGTTTGTTGTCTCTGTGTCACATGTTCTCATTAGTAATGACTTGTATATACAATTCTGTCTTCAATACTCTGGGGAAAAGGAGGGAGACAGCCTCTCACTCAGTAGGCACATTTAGCCTTGTGTTTCAATCCATAACATTTATTGAGTGCCTAACATGTGCCAAGAGTGGCAGGTGGGCGGCACAGTGAATAGGGTGCTGGGCTTAGAGTCAGGAAGACCTGAGTTCAATCCAGACACTTCCTAGCTGCCTGACTCCGGACAAGTCACTTACCCTCCGTTTGTCTTAATCCAACTGGAAAAGGAAATGGCAAACCATTCCAGTATCTTTGCTCAAAAGAAATCCAAAAACACTATAGTCTATGAGCTCATGAAGAATCTGACACAATTGAATGCCTGAATAACAAATAGGTCAAGAATCAGGAAAGAGTTCATATGGGAGCTGGCATTTGAGCTGAACTTTAAAGGAAACAAGATATTCTTAAAAGATAGAGATAAGGAGGGAGGGCATCCTAGGCATGAGGTGCAGTCTTTGTATGGTCAAGGAAACTGAAATGGGAATGCTGTATGTGAGGAACAGGAAGAACAATTTGACTAGATTAAATACTGAATAAAGTGAAATAACATATAATAGGGCTGGAAAAGTAGGGTGAATCCTAGATGCAAAATTCTAAACAGAGGAATTTGTATTTGGTTCTAGAAATAATAAAGATCCCATTGGAGTTTATTAAGCAGGAGAGAATATTGACAGACTTTCAAGAATACCACTTTGGCAGCTGAAATGAGAATGGATTAGAGATAGTCCAGTTGAGAAATTATGAGCAGTTAAACTAGGTGAGAATTGTTGAAGTACCAAAGAAGAAATGGATGATGAAGAAGAAATAATGGAAATTTAATTGATGAGAGTTGGCAGCTGATAAGATAGGAAGGACAAGGGAAAGGAAAGAGATTAGAATGACTCTAAGGTTTCGAATCTAGAAAATGGGAAGGATGGTGGTTTCAACAGAAATAAGGAGGTTCAGAAGAGTCTTGGATTTTGGGAGAAAGATATTGAGATATGAAAGGTAGTCTAAAGGATAATCAGAACCCTCGGTTGGGAGACAGGATGCCTGAGTCCTGGTGTTAGTTTTATTGTTTGCTTGTTGTTCATCTTCAGGCAAGTCACTTCCCGTCTTTAGGATTCAGATTCCTCACCTATAAAATGAGGGGATTAAATTGGGTGATCTCTTCAAGGTCTAAGATTCTATGGGTAACACCTACCATTAAACTTTTCCCTGAAAAGAGAAGAGAGGGGAAGGAAAGGACAAAGAGGACTCTGATCATTTTAAATATTATTTTCTGGAAGAAGTTAGCCAAACACATTAATATACTACTAGTGGAGTTGTGAATTGGTCCAGCCATTCTGGAAAGCAATTGGGAATTATGTTAGAAAGCCACTTAACTAGAGATTCTTTTCTACCCAGCAATATCACTACAAGGTTCCTCACTCACCTCCCCCAAAAGGTTAAAAAAAAAAAAGATCAAATGGACAAATATACTTTGAACAGTTTGTTTTTAGGGTCAAGCAAATAGGAACTAAGAGGGTGCCCAAGTTGGGAAATGGCTGAATAAATTATGGTATATGAACATGATTGAATACCACTCTATGACAAGGAATAGTAAAGAGAAAATCTCTAAAAAAAACCTGGGAAGGCTTGTATGAACTGATGCAGAGTGAGGTGATCAAAAGAAAAACATTTTATACAATAACAACAATTTTGAAAAGAACAACAGGCCTGGATATGAGAGGTCTTGGATTCAAATCTGGTTTCAGATACTTCCTAGTTGTGTAAATCTGGACAATTCACTTAACCCCAATTGCCTAACCCTTAACCCACAACTCTGCCTCAGAACTGATACTTCATATCAATTCCAAGACAAAGTAATGGTTTAAAAAAAAAAAGAAAAGGAAAACAATTTCAAAAGACTAAGGAACTCTTGATGAGTGCAAAAAAAAAAAATCTGCAATTCCAGAGGATTGAAAATGAACTAAGCCACTATCCACCTCCCAGCAGATAGGGGATAAACTCAAAGTGAAGAATGGGATGTATGTTTTTAAAAATGAATAATGTGAGAATTTGTTTTGCTTGACTATGTATATTTGTTGTAAGAGCTTTGGGTTATTTTTTGTTTGTTTTTAACTTGAGATATGGGGAGGTGAGAAGGAGAAAGGAAATCCCTCAGTCTTGTCTGGCTTTCCATGATCCAGGTTTTCTTGGCAAAGATACTGGAATGGTTTATCATTTCCTTCTTCAGCTTGTTTTATAGATGAGGAACTGAGGCAAACCAGGTTAAGTGTCTTGCCCAAGATCCACATACCTAGTAAGCATGTGGAACTGGATTTGAACTCATGATGATCAGTCTTCCTATTTTTGAGTCCAGTGCTCTATCTACTATTCTACCTAGCTCCCCAGAAGGGGGACTAGAGTTCCTTAATCAATCCCCCATCACCCTGCTGAGAGTGAGAGTGAGAGAGAGAGAGAGAGAGAGAAGACAAAAAAACCAAGAAGGATTATAGACAAGCAGGACAACTGTGAAATATTAGATTTATTTAATACTCTAAAAAAAGATAAAAACAAACTCTATAACATAGAAATTCACAGTTTCATAAACAATCTTCTATTCCACAAAGAAAGGAAATGCTTATTTTACTTGACATTCAAGTTCTAAATAAAAATGAAATGAAAAAATAAAAAAACAAGAAATTAACTGAACTGTTGCTATTTTAAGTGCTCCCTAAACCTGGAAGTAACAGCAGAAAAGCCATGCTGTCAGTCACAGACAGCTTGACACCGATCCCTGCACTGGACACAGTTCATAGCTCAGTTCCTGATGCTTATAGAAAGCCTGGCCATGCCAAGTAGAGGGGGACAGACTTCTCACAGTCCTCAGACAATTATGGAAGGTGCTCAGGGCTGCAGCACAGAAGCCACATCATTTGCATCCTATTTAGCTGAGGCTGCACTTTCTCTCTTGCCTAGTACACTTTTGATGGATTAATTTCCCTGCTGGGGCTAGTCCACAGTCTATGGAGATTCTCCCAGCCAAGGTCTTGATTTGTTCTTCCCATCCAGTGTAGTACAATAGAAAGAGTAGTGATTATAACTACAGAGGACTAGAGTTCAAATTTAGCCTCATATTCCTCATCTGTAAAATGGAGGTAGAAGACAGTAGGACTAGATGACCTCTGAGGTCCCTTTCATCTCTAGTCCTGGGATCCAAAGTATCATTACTCATTTTAATTAGAAAAAGGTGACTAAAGGACACTGAGTCATAGCAGATGGGGATCTTCATCTTGGGTTCTAGCTTTTGGAAAAACAAAGTGTTTGGGATCTAGGAATATCTTTAACTTGTCATGATTAGGAAAAATCTAAAATAATTAGAAGTTAAGGATATACCTCTTTCATTTTATCATTTTCTTTTCCATAAATGTAAAATGGATTTCTACCAGCTATTTAGGGGCAGCTACGTGTACAATGTATAAAGCCCCAGACCTTGAGTTTGGCCTCTGTGTAACTCTGGGCAAGAAACTTAAGTTTTGCTTCCCTTAGTTTCCTCATCTATATAATGGGAATATATATAGTGCCTATCTCCCAGGGTTATTGTATCAAATGAGATAATAATTATAAAATCTTTATCCCAGTAAATGCTAGATAAATGTTAGTTATCATCATCAGAAATAACCCAAATTTACTCAAGGTCAGCGATCTCTGGTGGTACTCTGGTTATTCAGTATTACTCAGCTAAAAGAATAGGATGAAAGATTTAGAGAGGCTTAGAGATCACCCAGACCTTCATTATGCTGTTGAAAAAATTGAGGCCCACAGAAAGTAAATGACCTGGCCAAGGTTGTGCAGGAAATAAAGGGCAGAGTCAAAATTTGAACCCAGATCTTCTGACATCATATTCAGTCTACTTTTTACAAGACAACTCTCATTCCTGTGTATACTCCATTCTACATGACTCATACTCATTCCCTGCTTTGAAACTTTGCTCATACTCTTCTTTCCATCTGATATATCTTCACCAGTTCTGTGCATTAGTCCAATTCCTATTTAGCTTCCAGGTCTAGCTCATGTTCCACCTCCTCAAAGAATCCTTTTTCCTGACTACAATACACATGGATAAGACCATAAAGTCCATATCACAAAATTTAGAATTGTATTATATACTGCCTTATGTAGTTTTCTGTTGTTCCCCCCCTGCCCCCGCTCCCATAGATACCTATGTAGCATAAAAACATAGAAGTCACTTTTGCTGGGGCTTTCAGATCAGAATATGTTCCTCTTCTGCCTAAATGACCCGACATGAAGATGCAAAAGGGTATATTATTGAGAAAGTTTGACTTCTCAGATACGGAAAGTAGACTCCTCTGTTCTCACCCCTGGTTATTATAAGAACAATTCTACTTTTGGTAACAGTTGAGTTTTCCTGAAAATGGGGTGGGGGAGCAGGTCTTTTTTTTAACATTCCTATTGTCTCAATATGAATCATGAACAGAACATATCCTTTGTTATTACCAAGAAAAGAGAATTCTTGGTAAAAAAGAATCATTGTATGCATTACAGAATGATTAAAACAGAATTCAGGAACTTTAATGCTATTCACAGTTAGTTGGGAGGCTGGAATTCAAGCCTCATTAAGACATATATAGTTTTTGAGATACTGCTTATTAATCCTTTTACATGTCCCTTCTACTGGGCTAAAGATGATCTCTACGGTGGCAATACTCTCTCTGAAGTTGATAAGTTCCCTTGGTGCCAGCTCCTTCCTGCTGCTTTCACTGCAACTACAATCACACTGGCAGATGTTTCTCACCAGCCCTTGAAGGCATTCCAGGACCTTTTTATTTTATTAGGTTGATGCTAAAAGAAGGTAAAAAACAAAAGTAAATGACAACCAGGGTCATTTCCACCACTTCTCCTCCTCCAAGTCAAACTCTTTGTGGGAAGCCCAGTTACCATTAAAGCAGGATTTTAAAAAAGGCTTTATTTCTCTGTCCTTTACTGAACTCACATTTTGTTGCCTGGATAACTTCAGTCAAAGAGAGCCACCAGACTCTCTCTTTTTTTTAATCAGAAGTAACATCATGTCCTCTTTCTGCTGTCCTGGAAGAGGGGAGTAAGTGAAGTTGAGCTTGAGAGTAATAATAAAGGGACAACAGACCAAAGAATCAGAAAATTTGAGAGTTGGAATGGACCTCAATGGCCATCTAGTGCAACCCAATCCCCAAATTAATCCTTATTAAACCACACAAAAGTGATTATATAGGTTCTATATGAATGAATAAATGAAAAGCCATAAGAAATGACAAACATGTTAATTTTGGAAAAACACAAAGTTGAACAAGCAAAACCAATAGAACATTACATATAGCAACAGAAATATTACCTAAAGAATGACATATATGTCCACCTCCAGAGAAAAAAATCGATAAATAGAAATATGCAAGACATGGTTTTATATCATTTTGTCAAATAATGCCTTCTCTAATGGAGAGAGGGAGTTAAATGGGTATTTTAGTGTAACAGACAAACAAATAAACACATTTAAAACATTTGTTAAATTATTGCTATGACAAGCACTGTAAACAGGTACTATGTTAAGATACAAGTAAAACTATATCAAAATTATAGCTTATCCCAGTTAATTTCCATTCTTTACATGTGAATACACATATACATATAATATATTTGCATATAGGTATAGTGATTAATCAAGCAAAACACATTTATTAAGTGCCTAGTATTTGCTAGGTACTGTGCTAAATACTGGGGATGTGAAAACAAAAATAAAACAGTCTCTGCCCTCAAGAAGCTTACTTTTTAAAAATCCTTAGCTTCCACTTTAGAATCAATACTGTGTATTAGTTCTAAGGCAGAAGGACAGTAAGGGCTAGACAGTGGGGGTTAAGTGACTTGTTCAGAGTCACAGCTAGGAAGTGTCTAAGGCTAAATTTGAACCCAGGACCTTAAATTTTGGCCTAGCTCTCTGAGTTCACTGAGCCACCTAGCTGTCCCCAAGGAGCTTCCATTCTAATGTTCTTGTATAACATAAAGTTTAGTAAGGGAGACTGCAAGTATAAGGATAGGGAAAGTCTTCCCATTAAAGGGTAGTTTCAGCTGAATCCTGAAAGAAGAAATTCTTCCAAGTGAAGGGGACAAAAGAGTGCATTCCAGAGATGGAGGGGTGAGGAAAAGCAAGAAGGCCTTTCTGGCTAGACCATTTAGTGTGATGAGAAGAGAAAATGTTATTAAACTTGGAAAGGTAGGCTGGGGACTAATTGTGAAGGGTTTTGAAATGCCAAGATGTATATGTTATACTAGAGCTCATAGGGAGCCACTGGATTTTAATTAAGTAAGGGAGTGACATGGTCAGACCTGTACTTTAGTACTTTAGGAAAATAATTCGGCATCAGTGTTGGAATAAGCAAGGGAATAAGGGAATAGACTTATATAACACCTGCTATGTGCCAGGTTCTCTGATAAGCACTATACAAATACTTCATTTGATCCTCACAACGACACTGAGAAATAAATCCTATTATGATCCACATTTCACAGATGAGGAGACTGAGGCAGAAAGAGGTTAAGTGACTTGCCCAAGGCCACAGAGGTAATAAGTGTTTAAGGCTGTATTTAAATTCAGATCTCCCTGAATCTGGGTTCAGCACACCATCCACTGCATCATCTAGCTGTCTCTAGGTGAGGAAGACAATTTAGGGGCTACTGCAATAATCCAGGCAAGAAATGAAAATGGCTTAAACCAAAGTAGAGACTGTGAATGAAAAGAAGGAGTAAGGTGCAAATTATTTTTTTTATTTTATTTTATTATGGAGATATAAACAGCAAGATTTGGCAACTAATTGATGTGTGGGATGAGAGAGAGTAAAGAGTTTAATATTATACCATTTTGAGCTTAGAAGACTAGAAAGATGGTGGTGTGTTTGATATCCACATCATAATAATACAGGAATGTTCATAATGGAGCTCATAAAAAGGGCTGATTTTGAGGGAAAGAGAGGTAGTTCTATAATGGAAATATGAAGTTTAAGATGCCTTTGAGGCATTTTGCGCAAATGTCCAATGGATAATAATGGGGGGGGGGAGGCTAGCAGGAGAGAGGTTAAGGCTGGGTAAGTAGATCTGAGAAACATCAACATAGACTGAATCTATTGAAGCTGACAAAAAAACACCAAATGAAAGAGTGGAGAGAGAGAAGGAAAGAGGGTTCAGGATAGAACCCTGTGAGCATGTTCTAGCTGAAGACTCAGCAAAAAAGACTGAGTAGTCTGATATGTAGGAAAAGAGCCAGGAGAGATTAGTGTCCTGAAAACCCAGAAAAAAAGTTAATATTAAGAAGGTTATAGTGCCAAGGGCTTCAGAAAGGTCAAGAAGGATTAGGGTTGAGAGAAAGACCATTAGTTTTGACAATTACAAGATGGTAACTTTGAGGTGAGAAGTTAAGTTAAATGACAAAGTTGGAAGCCAGACTCTAGAGCCAAGAAAAAAGTAAGATGAAAAGAAGCATCATAGATGGCCCTTCTCAAGGAGTTCAGCCCCAAAGAAAAGGAAATTGTGTAAGAGTTAGCAGGGATAGAAGGATCAAGTGAGAGCTTTTTGAGGATGGGGGAGAGAAGGATGTGTATGTAAGCAGTAAGGAAGAAGTCAGTAAAAAGAGAAAGAATGAAGATAAGTGAAAGACTGGGGAAGATAAAGGTGGACAATCTGGGGTGAAGACAAGATGGAACAGAATCACTTGTACATTTAGAGGAGTTTGCCATGGCAAGAAAAAAGCTTACCTCTTCATGGGAGACAGAAGAAGAAAGAAGAGATAGTAGCAGAAGGCATCTGTGACATGTGAGTTGAGGAAGAAGGGAGAAAAAGAAGCTCTTGTCAAATATCCTTTTTCAGTGAAATATGAGGCAAGTTTTTCATCTTACAGAGTGAGAAGAGAGTCAGCTATGAGGGATTTGAGAAGAGATGAGAAGATTTGGAAAAAAGCATTGTGGGAATATGATTCAAATTAGAGATGTAGAAAAGGATTTCCATGCAGCAGTGAGTGCCCAATTGAGTTTATCTAAGATGAATTTGTGGTGAATCAAGGCAACACAATTTTGTGATATTCTCTAGAATCATTCTGCAGCACATGAGTAAAAATAGAATAAAGAAGAAAATAATGTAAAGTTGAACTGGTTCATCAATGGGCTTAAGAAGGAAAAAAGAAGAGAATGGGTCAGAATGGCCTGGGAAAGACCTAAATGGTTGAAGAATCAAAAGGCCACTGTGAGAACAAGGAGCAGGGTTTGGAGTTGTGAAGGAGAGGTGCAGTGATATTAGATTGTGATTAGATAAGGGAATTGCAGAGTTAAATATTGAAGTGGAACATTTGTGGGTGATTGCAAGGAGTGTGACCATCTGTATGTTGGGGAGGTCATGGAAAATGAGTATAAATTTACAAACTGGGATATTAGGGGTTTGAGGGAATGTATGTATGTTACCACCCCACCCCCCCCCACCCCCCCACCCCCCCACCCCCCACCCCCGCCTTTTAAGAGGGGAGGAGTGAAAGAATGTGATCCAGACACTGAACTAATTGAGGAAAGAAAGGAAGTGTCTTAGAGGTACATAAACAATAGCTATAAGAATTTTAATTGTGAAGTAGATATGAATTGAGTGAATCTCAAAGGCAAAGATATTGTTGAGTAAAGGAAGTAGAGAAAGAGAGCTGTAGATAATGGTATAGATATAAAAAGATATACAATATATTAATCTATGAGAAGCAAGTTGCTAGAGAATTCCAGAAGGAATTAGGATAAAAGGCATATTGAGAGAGGTCTTGGCAACTGAAATGGAACTTTTTTATCACCAAATAATGGAGTAAGGAGAGAATGGGGTTTATGTGAAAGGGTTTTAGTATGTTCAAAGAGATGTATATATAGATAGAGATAGAGATAGAGATAGAGAGAGAGAGAGATAGAGATAGAGAGAGAGAGAGAGATAGAGATAGGGAGAGAGAGAGAGAGAGAGAGAGAGAGAGAGAGAGAGAGAGAGAGAGAGAGAGAGATGTTGACTCACTGAGATTTTAATTACCTTGAAAATAGAGAATGTATTTTTTATTTTTCCATGTTCTCCAGGGCCCAGTAATGCCCTAGGCATTCAATAGATTCTCATTGAGATCCATTGTCTCGGATTTTAAAAACTACAAAAATTTGCAAAAATCTTGTGCCTCACTAAAGTGAGCCACAATGAGGTATGGAAAGTTGGGAAAGTGTTTTGAAGAACCTGAGTAAGAAAACCTTAGTCAGGAGATACTGCTCCCTTGGGGTTACATCAAAGGATCTGTTTGCTGATGAGCCCCACATTCTGAGATTTCTCTGTCTAGGAGCTGGATCCTCTTGTCCCTGTTACCTTAGTGATTTTTTCCCCATGATGCCTATCACTGCTGAGGATCTGCTGTATGAACTTCAACCCAGAGCTAAATATCCACTCCTACTCCCCAATCTACTTAATATTAGGCAAAAAGGAATAGACCCATCTGAGGATTTCATTTTATGGAGTGAACAATAATAAATACTTCCTTATTATGCCAAGAGGTGTAGGATCTGTGATTAATGCAGCAAAGCCAAACTTCTTCTCACTAAGGATCAGGGCAATGAATGTGCTTATCAAGTACCCATCCTCTATAAAATCAAAATATATCATCTTCAATATCAACTTTGCAGTCATTTTAATTGATACAGTAAACACTTATCTGGCAAGTCAGGGACAACTGTTTTAGCACCAATTTGCCTCAGCATCATTCTGTATGATCATCTGCTCCCTTGCTTAGGACTTTTCTCTCTTGAATACAGTCTTCTTTTGGACTCTATGAGAGGCAACCTAAGGTAATTTGTATAACCCAGCCCAGTTGCCTTGGAAGAAGGTAAGAGGTATAGAGATGCTTTTTTGAACTCTCAAAAGATTCAACTGGAGATGCTGCCTAGGTAAGGAGCATGCTTCCCAGGAGCTGGAAGAAAGAGAAGTTAAATGTAGATAATTCAGCAGGGACTGACCCATATTGGAAAATAGAAACATGTTGGAGTCAAAGAAAGTGGCTTCTACCATTATCTGAGGAGAACCTTTCTGAAAGCGGATGGAGCTAATGGGTTTCAGTGTCTAATAACTGAAGATTTAAATAGCCCAGGGGTATTCTCAATAGGAGCAACTAGGTAGTATAGTAGATAGAATGTCTGATTTGGAGTTAGGAAGATTCCCTCTTCATGAGTTCAAGTGTAGGTTGATATATATTGGCTGTGTGACCCTGGGAAAGTCACTTAACTCTGTTCACTTTAGTTTCCTCATTTGTAAAATGAGCTGGAAAAGGAAATGGCAAACTATTGCAGTACCTCTGCCAAGAAAACCCCAAGGAGGGTCCCAAAGAGGTATACAGCTGAAAAAAATGACTGAACTATAATATTCTTCTCAAAGAAATGTAAATTATAATGCTATCAACCAGGATGCCAATTTAATTCCTCAGTCGTCTAGCTGTTCCTGAGCTAGCACCATCTCTTGGGGAGAAGATGGAAGCAAGCAAAGCAAGGCTGAAGCCAGTGATAGTGGAAAGAAAAATGCTAGCTAGGAGGAGAAGGTGGAGGCCATAACAAGATGGATTCTGGTAATGGAGGGCAGAAAGAATGGAGTAATGGGGCAATGAAGCAGGGAGAAGAGAAGGCAATAAAAAGTCAACTGCCAGAAAAAATGTCTAAAGGAGTGGCTGGCAAGACAACAAGTCAGGGAATCCCAACAGAGAGAACTGAATGTTGAATCCTTTCTACTGGCAAGTCCCTTACCCCCATTGGGCACTATTGAATGTCATGAGAAGGGTTCAAGTATCTTAAGAGAAGGTGGTCCACAGTAAGTTAGGGTGGTGTTTCTTGTCTCTCTATGGTCTTAGATGACCTTCCTTGGAGCCCTTTCCAGATTAGCACTCTAATTTGCAAAGATGGTGGATATTTCATCAAATAGCTTTTAAAAATGGGAGGAACTTTTTTTTTAATTTCTAGAGAACTTTGAGTCCTCTTCTATTTCCCGGTTTCCCACCTAGTATAATTCTGGAAATCACAAGGACTTTATAGGTTGGGGGTTGTGGTGAGGCAACCCCTTGTACAGGGACTCCTTTTAGCTCTCTATGGTATCAGTTGGTATGGTAGTATGCTATAGTATGGTATCATTTTTGAAAGAAGACCAGTGACATGATACAGTAATGTCTTGTCCACAAATTGGACTTAAATGAGGCAGAATTTCACAAAGCCTTCAGCTTCACTCTTCTAGTCATTGAAGTTTGGTCCAAAACAAAAGTCAGCATTCCATATAAAGATGAGTAAGAGGAGAGGGAATCCTGGCAGCTAATATAGACTTGATAGTGGGCTACTTAGAAACAATGAAGAAATAATATCTGTAATAAATGAAAATGCCATGGGGCTAGGATGAGAGCACATCTGCCTCCTGCTATTAATAGTACCTCTGGGGGCAGGTAGGTAGCATAATGGGTAAGAGTATCAGACCTGGAGCAGGGAGGCCCTGGGTTGAAATCTGACCTCAGTCTCTAGCTGTGTGATCTTGGGCAAGTCACTTAATACTAATTACCCTTACCACTTTTCCATCTTAAAATTGGTACTAAGACAGAAGGTAAGGGTTTAAAAAAATAGCGCCTCTGGTAAGCTCTCTGAGGAAAGAGACAGATTTTGTTTTTGTTTTTGTTTTTGCTCTTGTCTTTGAATCCTCAGCATCTACACCAAGCAAACAATCAATCAATCCGCAAGTCTTTATTCAATGCCTCGCACATAGATATGCTTAATAAATACTTCTTGATTTAAACTGAATCTGACAATGGGCTTTGTGTCCAGGTGTTATCAATCAATGGACACACTTTATGCTTGTTTAACTAATGAGATTAAGATTTTCATTCTGTCATGTGTCTTCCGCCTGTTAACATTCCCCATTTTGTATAAAAATAATCAAAACTATGAATCTCTGCCACACGTGACAAGCACTGTGGAGGAATCTTAAAAAAAAAAAAAAAAAGCAGAGTTAGGATTCAAACTCCAAGACTGACTCCAAGTTCCAACACTTTCTCCACTTCACATAATCATAAACTCTCATAGTGGGGAAGAACTTTATGGACCATCTCCTGCATTTTACTTCTGAGGAAACCAAGGTCTGGAACAGTCAGCTGATTTGCCCCAGGTTTCTGCTCATTTTAATTCAACAAATATTTGTCTGTTACTTGTGGAGTATAAGATTACACTAGTAGCTAAAGAATATACAGAGATAATTAAATAGCTCAAGGTCTCAAAGAATTTATATTTAATAAGGGGAAATAAGAAGCATGCAAATAACTGTTACAAGCTTTTTGTTGTCACTAGCTGAAATCCTGTGGACAGGGTGTGGCTTTGTAATGACATGATGAAAGAAGTACTTCTCTGGTGCTCTCATGGATAAACATACCAAAACCCCCACTTGAGTTTGCTTCTGACCTGTTACTTTATTTATTTTTTCTTTCCTTATCTTCAAGGCAATCAAAGGGTTTATTCTGAAGTTACCCTATGAATTCTCACAAATACAACAACTACATAATTAATAAATGAATTTATTAGCTCTGAGCCCCAGCCTTGGTTTAGGGAAAAAGAAATGGAGTAACCTCCTTTCCTGGGTGTTCTCTCCTCTTAGTCTCAAACCTTGATCTCATCTGCTAGAAGAGATCAATAGTACTGGTCATGTATAATGCAAAAACAAGAATAAATGTTTCAACTGGTTATTTGCTTTGACAAAGACCACTGCAGAGTTATATCTAGCCAACAAGGTAACTACTGGTTCATCCACAGAACATGAGAGGCAGTCTCACAATCCAGTTCTTAGAATTACACTTAAAGTTTCTCAGGAATTCTCCTGAAACTGTCTTCTCCACAAAATTAGAGTTAAACTCAGTTCTCTCAATATACCTCTTCAACTGCTTTCAAAGATGGTAGTTAACTCTCATTATCTCTCATAGCCTCTTTCCCCATGATTCCAAATCTCAAAAAGGACAATCTCCTTTTACTATCCAAGGCCCTTTCCCAGATACTTTCATAGGTGACAGCTACCTGTTAACCACCCATGCCTTTACAGATATAGTAACAATATCTAAAGGACAGTTGGGTGGCACAATAGATAATAATGGACCTAGAGTCTCAAAGACTCAACTTCATGATTTCAAATCCAGCCTCAGACACTTACTAGAAGTGTGACCCTGGGCAAGTCACTTCACCCTGTTTGACTCAAAGTTTCCTAATTTATTTTTTTTAACCCTTTACCTTCCATCTTTAATACTGTGTATTGGTTCCAAGGCAGAAGAGTGATAAGGGCTAGGCAATGGGGGTTAAGTGACTTGCCCAGGGGTCACACAGCTGGGAAGTGTCTGAGGGTAGATTTGAATCTGGGACCTCCTATCTTTAGGCCTGGCTCTCAATCCATTGAGCCACCCAGCTGCCCCCAAAGTTTCCTCATTTATAAAACGAGCTGGAGCAGAAAACTGCACCAGTGTCTGCCAAGGAAATCCCAAATGTAGTCATGAAGATTCAGAAATGACTGAAAAATAACAACAAAATGATATCCAAAGTCTTGGTGGAGGAGATCTACTGAATATGGGATTACATAATTATAATGTAAGCAAAAGCACATTTTTTTTTACTCATGAGGAAAGAGACAACATATTATCAGGATTCAGAAAAGAAATAAACCATATAGCTGGAACATCAGGAAAGGCTTCATGAAGGAGGTAGCTTTTGAGCTGAAACTTGAAGCATGGGGAGTATTTCAGCAAATGGTTCTGAGGGGAAAGGATTGTTAATAGAGGGGACAGGATGAACAAAGATGTGAAGGCAAAATGGAATGGGGTATGCTATGGAACAACATGTGACTGGAATGTAGGTTAAAAACTGGAGAGCTAAACTGTGAAGATTTTTGGCTTTATGGAGGAAACATGGTCAAGGAAAAACATGGCATTGTAGAAAGTGTTAAGTTTGAGTTGTGTTCAAAAGATTTGAATTCAGATCTGAGTTCTACTACTTACTGCCTGTATTTCCACGAGTAAATCTTTTAATCTCTGTGACCTCTGCTTCTGAACTTCTGATATAAGTAAAGAATCAATGACCTCTAAGATAATAATCCTAAAAGATACAATGCTTTTGTTGTTATTCAGTCATTTCAATGGTGTCTGATTCTTCATGACCCCATTTAGGGTTTTCTTGACAAAGATACTGGAGTGGGTTTGCCTTTTTCTTATCCAGCTCATTTTACAGATAAGGAAACTGAGGCAAATAGGATGAAGTGACTTGCCTAAAATCAAAAGGCTAGTAAGTGTCTGAAATCGGATTTGACCTCAGGTTTTCCTGACTCCAAGCTCACAGTGCTCTATCTTCTGAGCCCCTCAGCAAGCAAGCAATCAGGAGCAGTTAAAGTTCCTAAGCAGGAAAGATGAGGGTGATTAATTTGGCAGTTTAGTTAAGGTAAGATGGATTGGAGAGGGAGAGATTCCACTGGTAAGAGGGCTGATGTCATCTTGAGATAAGCACTGACGTGAAATTGGGATTCAGAGGGACCTACATCTACTACTAAAAAATAACTGACAATAAGTGTCACATAAAACCTGACTATATTTTATAGATTATATACTATATTTTTGAACATGGTCATACTAGATTAGATTAGATTATGAATAAACTATACTTGGTTGCAATGTTATATAAAACATACTGTATTATATATATAATATTGTCATATTAAATGTGATTATGTGATCTGACTATATCAAATAACTATATGACTATGATGACCATATGATGGCATATGCATAATATATATAAATATAGTGACTATATAAAATAGCACTTGCAAAACAGTTCATATAGATGATCTCATCTGAGTGTCATAACAACTTGGTTAGGTAAGCATTATTCACCCCGTTGTATTCATGAGAAAACTGAGGCCCAAAGAGGGTAATCACCTTGCCCATAACTGGACAGTTAGGAGGCAATGCACTGGAATGTAGGTGACAAGAATACTCTCTCTAGAGACAGAGGTTGCTTTTGTTCGCATGTTTCAGTTGGGTCCTACTCTTCATGACTCCATTTAGGATTTTCTTGATAGAGATGCTGGAAAGGTTTTTTTACAGATGAGGAAACTGAGGCAAACAAGGTTAAGTGACTTGTATGGGGTCATATAGCTAATAAGTGTCTAAAACTGGATCAGAACTAAGGAAGATGAGTTTCCTGACTATAGACCTGGTGCTCCATCTATTGCATCACTTAGCTGCCCCAGGTCAGAGGACCTGAATTCAAAGCCTAATTCTGGCACTTATGAGGGCAAATCATTTAACATCCCTTGGCCTCAGTTTCCAAGTCTGTAAAATATTAGAGTTGTATCAGATAGCCTTTGAAGTTCCTTCCTGCTCAAGACTTTTGATTCTGAGTCCCAGATTTGGGAATTGAGCCCAGGTTCAAGTAACTTCACTAATACCTGAAGCCTTTCTAGCTACTGCCATAACCTTCAAGATCCCAGAATTGCCTCCTTTCCAGATTAAGTTGTCAGAGAAAAACTGACTCAAGAATTTTCTATTATACTAGTCATCAGTAGAAGGTCAGAGCTAGAGAGGTGGAAATGGGGAGAAGGACAAAGAATAAAAATTGGACTGTCATCTAAAGGTTAGGGAAATGGGATCAGGTTGGCTTCTTACAGCTTCATGAACCTGTGTGGGCATCACTTGACTGTATCTGTCATCTGTTGCTGGTTAGTTAGTTTCATCCACTTCCCATCCATAGAACAATTTCTTTCTAGACATGACTCAGTAGATAGAGTACTGGACTTGGAGTCAGAAAGACTTGAATTCAAATCTGACCTTAGACACTTACTAACTGAGTGATCCTGGACAGCGCATTTAACCTCTGTATAATTTTTGTAAAATTCAAGATTTAAAAAAATTTTGAGAGAAATTTCAGCAAAAGAAGCTTGCTAACTCCTCTTTATTTACAAAGAGGTGGAAAGAGTGAAAGTGGAAAAAATGTAAGAAGAGGGTAGAGAAATGTCTAACCTACCACCCTAAGTGTTGTCCCATTGTCCAACCAACTCCAGCAGGGCTTGATAATTTTCAGCCAGAGGACTTGGTGGTGTTCCCACCAATGCAGCCTCCTCCAGGAAAGGAAGGCATCTCCAGAACCAGTCTCTCCAGAAGCCAAGAAAGGAAGGCCAGCTACTCAACTAGCAAGCCAAAGCAGGCTCCAGGGAAAAAGTCTCTTCCTTCAGTCCAGCTCACCAATGCCAAGTCCAAAGACTAACTCCAAAGAAGTCCCAAGAAGAAGGCCCCAGACAGGAAATTCAGGACTTTTTATAGTCCTTTTTCCACATCACTTCCTGTCCCTTCCTCCACTTTATGGGACCCAATTGCAGACTTACAATTTGCCTAGCACTGCCCAAGGGGGGGTGGCAATAGCCTTTGGAGGTGTGAGCTTACTCTGGTGACTCATGAACTCCCTTGCTTAATGTAAATTAGGGGTGCTTAAGTTTTTGATTGATTAATTTAAAAGTTGCTGATTGATAGACAAAGAAAGTTTGATTCACTCTTCACACCTCTATCTGCCTCAGTTCCCTAAACTGTAAAATAGGGATAATAAAATGCCTACTTCTCAGGGGTTTTGGGGGGATCAAATGAAATCATATTTGTATCATGTACAGTGTCTAGCACAAAATAGGAATGTGATAAATGTTTATCCTTTTCTCTTTTGACCTCTGTGAACAAATAAGTGGACTTGTAGGCAAGTGAATTAGTAGAAGATAATATAATGTACATCCTTTCTGCAGAGAGAAGTGAAAGGAGGCAGCACCATAGGAAGTATCAGAAACAGGATTTGAACCCAGTCCTCTGATTCAAGAGCTGGGCTATTATAATTGCTCAGTGTATAAAACTCTGGGTCTGGAGTCAGGAAGACCTGAGTTCAAATGTGACCTTAAATACTTATTAGTTGTAGGACCTTGGGCAAGTCATTTAGCCTCTGTTTGCCTTAATCCCCTGGAAGTAATTGGCAAACCACTCTAAGAAAACCCACAAAATCTGACATCAGAATATGAGCCTCTCAGGCCAGAAGGTCAAGAAGGACTCAATGACAACACTTGACTCAACCTCACAGCAAACTGTGAAATGAGCAGGGCAATTGTTATTAGCCCCTTTAATGGCTGGAGAAACCAAGTCTCCCAACATGCTAGGTTTTATTAATTTGTGTTAGAAGACTGTGAGCTTATCCATATGACTCCTTTTTTTACCATATTGCCTGGTTGCCATTTACATTTTGAGAGCTTCCTCCTTTTCCCTGAATGCCCTCCAAAGTTTTGGAAAAGCAATAAACCAAATTCAGAGACAGAATAAGGCTTCAGGCAACTTTTCTCTAAACCACCTGGGCCATTACTTACCTGTCATGGTTTTATGGTGCAGCAAGCCTCTGTTTGCTGTAAGGCAAATGCCCAATATCACTTCAATTTGTTAGCGAGAATCATCTGGCCTGGAAGATTGACTTCTAATCGCCCGTTCTCATTTCAGACCCCATGTTTAATTCAGCAAATGATTACATTGTCATTGGGTGCTATGAATCAGCAAGCCTGGACTCCATGAATATATAGTGAGCTTGCTTGGAGGTAAGAGATGTTCATAGATCTGGGCTGTTTAGACTGTCAGAGATAGTGCCCCCTAATCAAAGGATCATGGAGGCTGGAATTGGAAGGTCACCGAGTCTAGGCTCAGGAGGGCTATCTGGGCCCCAGTTGGGGTAAAGCCTTCGGAGCTCAGTTGGGACCAATCAGCCATAATCAGACACACTCTCTTGCCCCCATCATATTGATGTCATATTGGTCTTCTTCAAGTAAGAAGGATGACAACGAAGTTAGCCTCCGGGCAAGTCGTGTACAGAGAGGGAAGAATCTGGAGTCAAAGGAATTGCATTCAAATCCTGCCTTAGACACTATATTATATAACATGACTTTAAGTGGCTTCAAGCAAGTATTCAAACTCTTGGGGCATCCGTTGTTTCTCCATCTCTGAAATGATGGTAGTTTGGAATAGATGTGAGGTCCCTTTCAGACCTAAAACTATGAAAGCATATTCTCATGAAGGAATCCTCTCTATAGCATCTCTGATAGGTAGTGGAGGTAAGAATAATATATGTAGAGATAGGTCTGGGCTATAGTGAATGGAGTGCTGGGCTTAGAGTCAGGAAGACTTGAGTTCAAATCCAATTTCAGATATTTACTAGTTCTGTGACCCTGGGCAAGTTACTGGACCTCTTTGCCTCAATTTTCTCATCTATAAAATGGGAATAATCACAGCATTTACTTCTCAAGGTTGTTATAAGATCAATATAAAATGATATAAGTAAATCACTTTGCAAACATTAAAGCACTATATACATATTTGTTATTCAGTTGTTTCTGTTGAACATGACCCTTTCTGACTCCACTTGGGATTTTCTTAGCAAAGATATCAGAATAGTATGCCATTTCCTTTGCCAGCCCATTTTAATTGAAGCAATACTATATAACTATTAATACTATGATTTTATTTTTGTTAGTAGAGAGTGTTGCTGCTTGATTATCTGATATGATTTGAGGGATAACAGAAAGGCCGTATACTTTTCATTTTACCTTTGCTTCTTTTCCTCCTGCTCCCTAAAATTTTCCCTTTAAAGATTTAATATTTGGAAATGAGCATTGTTCTCTCCTTGAGGTTTTAAACTATCCCTCTGTAGAGGTAATACATTCAATTGCCAAACTTTAATTCCAAGATTGTCATATAGGCTATGTCACATTCTGGACAGAGACAGCAAAATAAAAATTTAGTCCCTTCCCTCAAGGAGGATACGACTCTAGTGAAACCGATAACCAGAATACCAGATGAAATGGAATAAGAGTTATCAAGAAATGTTAAGGGAATCCTACAAGAGTTCCAGGGAAAAAAGAACTGATTTCTGAGTGGCAACAGAGAGCTCTTCATGGAAAAGAAGAGAAACCACCTAAATAACTGCCTCCAAAAATAAAAACATTTCAACAAGTGTAGAATGAATATTCTAGCTGGTGGGAGCAGCTTACACAGGCACAGAGATGGAGAAGGTCCCCAAGAAACTGGAGAACAGTGAAACAGTTCAGCATAGTTTGGAACGTAAGATTTGTGAAAAGTAGAATAAGACACACAAAAGGTAGGGAAATGAGATATGGAGTCGGAAGGAATCTTAAACTGTCATCCAGTTGAATGGCTTCATTTTACAGATAAGAAAAACTGAGGCCCAAGAGGCTAACTTGCCTAAAGTCACAGAAGTAGCAACTGGAAGTCAGGTTTTGATTCCAGACCTCTGACTTAATCTATTTCCCCCTACCCACCTCCAACCCTATGCTGCCTATCTTGGAGCTATGTTATGGAAGGATTTGATCATTAGACGAAGGCTTGGGGGCTTTATTTGGTGGGCAGTGGGGAGCCAGAATGTTCATCGTGGTGTTGCTAAGCCTCATGTGTGTAGGGAAATTCATCTGGCAAGCAAGCATTTAATAAGTGCCTTCCATGTGTCGGGTACTACACACTAAATGTGGAGGATAAAAACATCAAGTGAAAGTATTTGCCTTCAAGGAACTTAAATTTTCACAGGAGAGACAGCATATGCATATATTACTATATATATATATATATATACATATTTATATATATAATGAGGCAACTAAATGACTTAATGAATAGAGCTGTGGGTTTAGAATCAGGAGGACCCAAGTTCAAATATAGCCTCAGACTCTTACTAGCTGTGTGATCTTGGACAAGTCATTTAACCTCTGTTTGCCTAGGTGATTCACTGGATAGAGTGCTGGGCTTGGAACCAGGAAGACCTAAATTCAAATCCAGCCTCAAACCTGTGTGACCCTGGGTAAGGTCACTTAATCTGTTTGCTTTAATCCATTAGAGGAGGAAATAGCAAACCATCCCAGTATCTTTGCTAAGAAAACCCTGCAAACAGCGTGGTCCAGGGAGTCATGAAGAATGGAACATGGCTAAATGGCAAAACATGTACAAGATGAATGCAAATTAGCTTGGAGAAGGAGGGAACTAGAATCTGATATTATCCAAAAAAAACCCCATAATTTCATGTAGAAGATGTGATTTTCGCTGAGTCCTGGAGGAAATCAGGGGCCTGAAAGAGGCAGAAGTGAAGAAGGAGCGCCTCTCTCGTTTGGAAATAAAGTGTAAGAAGACTGGAACAGTAGGAATGATCCAGGCCATGTAGAAATTTTAATGTAGAGTGAGAACGGGACCCATGACTCCACAGCAGAATGTAAACTACCTTAAGTAAATGTAAATAGCAAAAGAAGCCCCAACTATCCCATGAGAAAACGTGTATGGGACCCTGAGCTATGCCTGGCACTACACCTTCTTTGTTCTATTGCTATATAATTTCTGGCCTGACTTGGGGTTGGTGTGGGGAACCATGATGTTACTTTAGCCTGCTGCCACCCAAGACAACTGACCTCTTGTGAGTAAATTCTCCCAATTAACCCAGAGGTCTTCAGTATTCTCGTAGAGGGTCCAATACCCTATAGTTGGCATAATCGGAACAGAACAGATCCAAATGGGAGGATTAATATTTAATTCTAGAGATGATAGGAAGCCGCCAGAGTTTAATGGCATGATCCAACCACTATTTGGGGGGGGAAATGCTTTAGGGGCTATATGGAGGACAAATTAGGAGACCAAATAGGAGGCCAAGTGAGAGGTGAGAAGGGCCTGAACTAGGGTAGTCTCTATGGTAGATAGGGATGGGCAAGGGAAAATACAGAGTGGAAAGTAGAGGCAAGAAGTCTTCCTAAGAGATTATCCCTCCAATAATCTGGATGAGAGGTGATCAGAGCCCAAACTACCGGTGTGCCAGTGAGAATGGAAAGAAAAGAGAAGCATTGGGGACATAGAATTGACCATCCTGGGCAATCACTTAGATGTGGAGAGCAAGCTAGGGTGAGCATCAGCTTAGGTTGAATGATTTGAGCCTGGGTGACTGAGAAAAATATCGTTTTTTTTCCATTAGTAGAAATAGGGAAATCAGGAATCGTAGATAGCATCTAAAAGGGAACCCTGTTATAGAGATGAGAAGCCAAGCCTCCAACTGTGAAGGTCACATGAGCACTGACGGACAGGGTGGGATGCTGGGACTGTACTTGAGTACTCTTACAAGGTGATATTCCTTAAATCCCGTCCCCTGCCACCATTTCTTCCCTACACCAGTAATATGAACCACGCTACCACCCAGGGAAGCTGGTCTAGTGCCAGTTCCATGCTCTCTATATTTTCTCCCCAGCTCAGGTTGTGATTTTGTAGAACAAGAATCAGAATCACAGTTTTAGAGATGGAAGAAACTGAGCCCAACCTCTCGTTTTCCAGAAAGAAAAACTGAAAGGTGGCAAGAGGGAGGATTGTGCCGAAGTGGTATAAATTCCCACTGTCTCAGGGGATTCAAATGAATTTCCCTTGACTCCTCAGGACTGTCCAACGTATTTCTAGGTCCCTAAAAAAAATAATGTCTTTCTGAACCAAAGGACCAGAGGGAAACAGTTCCCTTATTTTCTCTTGCTTTTATTTTATTTTTCAAATCTTGTTTTGCCTTAAAGATCCCATTTAGCACATCTGTATGTGTTGCTTGAGATCCATGATTTAAGGGCATTCTGTGGAGTGGAGCATGTCTGGGAGGGATGGAAGACTGGGTCTGACTTCTAGCCACACCAGGGAAATTCTAGCAGCCCTTCTCCACCTCCCTGAGGTGCAAAGCAGGAGGTGATGAGTGAGTGAGGGTGGAGAAAGAAGCCTGGCTCTTAAGATTTCTCACTCCAAAGACTTCCTTGCAAGCAGCATCTGTATGGGATTTGGTACAAAGGAATCCTGACTCTTTGATTATTGCATCTGCAGAGGCAGCTGAAATGAGCTTGACACTCACCAGTGCCTTAGTAGGAATTATAATTACATTGGAAGACCTGAGGCGGCCAAGTAACCTGATTAGCTGTTTGCTCAGAGTTGATAGATTTAAAAAAAAACAAAACAGGGGTTATAACTAGGGCCCTGAGAGATGTAAGAGGCCTGCTAGGTGGGAGGCAGTCCTAGGGGAGGTTTTGTTCATCTTGGAAATATACCTGGAAAGCTGAGCCAGATCATCGGGGAAGTCATCAGTGGAGAGTTGGGCAGAGTTAGGAGGGCAAAGAGGCCAAGGGCACCCCCACTCTCACTGCTGCCCCTTAAGTCTGTTAAAGACTGGGCAGCTGTTCCTGGAGCCAGGAAGCCTTAGGAAATGCAGAAGAGAGCTAGTGACGCCTCTTCCCTGTGCGGTTCTGGAAGAGATCAGAATTTAAGGGTAAGGAACATTGGAGAGCAGCAGATACAACCTTCTTGTTTGACAGATGAGTACAATGAGGAAGAGAGACATTAAGTGACTTTCTCAGGGTCACACAGGTGTCTGAAGTGGAATTTGAACCCAAGTCTTCCCAACAAATCCACTCCACAAAGGTAGGGGTTTGGGGGCAAGACAGAGGAAGGGGGAGGATGGGTGGTTGATCTTAAATCAGGAAGCCAAGACAGATTTCGGGGGCACGACAAGCATGGAGCTTGCCTGGAAGCTGGGCTGAGAATGATTTTACTCTTTCAGGAGATGCTCCAGGGACTCTTCCTCAGGCAGAGCCCAAGCTCTCTGCCAGGCATAATTATTGCATGGATAATTACACGATTCAGAGCCTGCTGGAAAATGCAGAGCTGGTGCCAGAGAGGAGTTAGGGCTCTGGTTCCTGATTCCTGCAGTAGCATAGGTTCCTGGGCCCCCGAGATGAATTTAGGAAGGGAGCCCATCTAATGCCTTTGGTTGTGTTAGGCTGACGCTAGGTGACTGACACTGTGACACAGATGAAGCTTGTGTTCAGGCTGCCTATTTCTGTCTATTGTAGCCACATCCAGGTTTCTTCCAGAATCTTTCCTGCCCCATCTCCATTGTAGCATACTTTATCCTGGGACCCCTCTGAGGAGGGTTTGCTTGTTTGTTTGTGTATTTGTGTGTTGTACTCTTGAGACCAATCAGTACCCATTAGCACCTGTTCAACAAAGGAGCTTTCATTGCCTGTGAATACTGAGGGATTAAAAGACTTGCCCAAGGACACACAACCGGTATATGTCAGAGGCAAGATTTGAATCCAGGTCTTTCTGACTTCAAGGCAGGAACTAGTCTAGTCACTCTATCTTGATACCTACAAAAATGGATTAGGTAAATTCACTCACAATAAAGTATTAGGAATTTAACATGTCTTCCCCCCCCCCCATATATTTATGTTTGCATAAAGCAATACAGCTAAAGGGCCCTTTGTGACTCATAATCTAGTCCCTTCCATTTATCAATGATGAATCGAGTCCCATAAATGGCAGATTCTTGAATCTGAGTCTTCTGACTCCAAACCCCTTCTCTAGGGGCATATTTTGACTAGGGAGCTGTACCTGGAATCAAGAAGACCTGACTTCAAATCTAACCTCAGGTACTTTATCTTAAATTCTGTTTTTCTCAGTTTCCTCAAATGTCAAATGGGAAAAAGAAAACCTCCCAGAATTGTCTTGAGGATGAAATGAGGTAATCCTTGCCAAGCATATAGTAGTAACTATAGAAATACTAACTTCCATTATTATTTTGATTACTGCTAGACATATGTATATATCATGTCATAGCTAAATATGGTCAGCTGTTATACATGCCTATAGATGGATGGATTGACAGACAGACAGAAAGATAGATGGATAGATAGATGGATGGGTAGCTCAATGGATTGAGAGCCAGGAATAGAGCCAGGAGGTCCTAGGTTCAAATCTGGCCTCAGACACTTCCTAGCTGTGTGACCCTGGGCAAGTCACTTAACTCCCATTGCCTAGCCCTTACCATTCTTCTGCCTTGGAACCAAAAATACACAGTATTGAACCAATACACAGTATTGATTCCAAGATGAAAGGTAAGGTTTTTTAAAAAATGGAAGCAGCTGAGTGACTTGGTGGATTGAGAACCAGGCCTGGAGATGGGAGGTCCTGGGTTGAAATTTGACCTCAGACACTTCCCAGCTGTGTGATCCTGGACAAGTCACTTAACCCCCACTGCCTAGCAGATAGATAGATAGATAGATAGATAGATAGATAGATAGATAGATAGATAGATAGATAGATAGATAGATATGATAATCTGTGAGGGAAGATGTGGATGTAGGATTGTATTTATATACATGTCTTTGACCTCAAAGCCAGACTGTAGTTCCCTTCAAACTAGGGGAAATCAAGTCTCTAGGTCCAAAAGGGTTCTTTTCTTATTCTGGCTGTCACATTGCCCAGAGAAAACATAGGTAAGGCCTCGACCCCAACTTCCATGCCTCTTTCCCCAAACCCTCTGCCACATAAACGCAACACTTGTGCCTGGATCCTGAGGGGGAGGAAGAATAATTTTAAGGGATTTAAAACATTGAGACTGACTCCCTTAATTTACAGATGAGAATACTAAGACTCCAGGAGATAAAGTAATTTGCTCAAGATCAAATAACTAGTAAACATCACAAGCTGGGATTCGAATCCTGGACTTCAAACTTCAAAGCCAGTGTTTGTACACATTGTTGTTGCCTGGTATTCTAGGAGTAGCCATTTGCTAGCCCCCTGGACTTAGCCTGGAGGCTTTTCCTGGGTCCCAGATATTCTTCCAAGATAGAAAGAGTCCTTTGCACATCCACTTGACCTTCCACAAAATTCAGTGATCGGCTTCCTTCTATCCCCCTACCTTAATGTCAGAGACTCCGAATCTTAAATTGGAAGAGACTTTAGTCATGATCAAATCCAAACTCCTCATTATATTTATGAGATCCAGGAGACCCCAAGAGATAAAACGGCCTTTCAATGATACATGCAAAACCCAGTTGAATTGCTCATTGGCTATGGAAAGGGGGAGGGGATGGAGAAGGGGAGGGAAAGAACATGAATCATGGACCCATGGAAAATAGTCTATTTGATTCTAATTAATTAAATACATTTTTAGAAAAAATAAAAATAATCAAGTTGAACAGTTAGCTAATAGAAGATGAAGGCATAACTGGGGTGACATAACTAGAATTTTGATCCAGAATGCAGTATTTAAAGAGTATGGACAACACTGACAGTCCTTCAGCAGTAGAAATAATAGATCATGGAACCTAATTAGCAAGAATTAATTAAAATAGGAGATTACCAGATGGCCCACGCCCAGTCCATGGTGGGTGGGTGGTTACACCTCCAGTGAACTACCCCCTGGCCTAACCTTAACCTCCAGTAGCAGTCCCCAGCAATGGCCTTGAGACAGGACTTTGTGCCATTTGCCCCAGGCATTATGGTTTCAGCTGCTCTGCCTAGGGTGCAAAAATTGTTATTACTGCTCTGATGGCAGAGTTAAAACTAGAATTACCCTGACCTCCAAGCTTTCCCACTCCAGTGCCTTTTCATTACGGCTAAAATATCCTTTGTATATAATGAAATTTTCCTATGGAGAGCTATGTTCCAAAGAGCTGGACCCGGGCAGCTTTGCCTAACGATATAGTAGGACCTGACTTTGGAAATTGATGGCAGAAGGGGGGGGGGGGGGAGGCTGCAGAGCGAGAGGAAGGAAGAAGAAGAAAAGGCTAGAGGACACGTGGGAGGCACCGCTTTGCCCCAGGTTTTAAATGAAGACATCAGTGTCTGGAGTTCCTAGCAGGCACAGAGCCCTCTGACAGTAGGAGCAGATAATAACCCGCTTATTGTGAGTGCACAGGGCCAGGGCCAGGAGTCACTCGAGGATTCTTCATCACATGCTTGGGAAGGAAGCAAATCCTTTCCTATTGGCAGTTTTTCCTCCTGTTAATTTTGGAGCGCGTGACCTTTGTGCCATGTGTTTCTCTGACTAAATCTACAGGCATCATTGCTCCAGCAAGAGTCGCCGCCAAACCCTATTAAAAGCCCCCTTTCCTGGGGCCCCAGAGCGAGTGCCTCGGCAGAGGTGGGGGCGTTTTCTGAATCTCATCAGCACATTTTTTCTCTTGGGGATGGGATGGTGCTAGAGAGAAGGGTGGGAGGCCTTGATGGGAGTGAGGGGAATGTGTTAGCATCTCAAGGCTTTGATGACTGGCTTGGCATTTTACCTGCCCCCCTCCAGCGGCGGATGGGGTGCAGTCCAGTCGTAGCACTGTCAGGCCTCCTCTGCTGGGTACCAGAGATCGGCACAAGGCTCCCATGACTGAACCTTGGCATTTTCTGAACTCCCTCAGGGGATCTAAGGGGAAATAGAGATCACAGTCAGAGGATTCTGTGGGAAAAGGGCCCTGAGAAGTTATCTGATCCTGGCATCATTGGCTGGAAGGGACCTCAGAGGCCTCCCAGTCCCACCTCCCTTTAGAGCTGAAGAAACAAAGGGCTTGCGTTTTGGCATTTTTCAGTCATGTCTGACTCTTCAGGACCCCATTTGGGGTTTTCTTGACAAAGATACTGAAATGGTTGGTCATTTCCTTCTCAGGTTCATTTTTGCAGAAAAGAGGCAAACAGGGTTAAGGGACTTGCCCAGGGTAACATAATAGTGTCTAAAGGCCAAATTTTAATACAGGGAAATGAGTCTTCCTGACTCCAGGCCCCCGAACTCTATGCACCTGACTGTCCCAAACTAAGACCTAATGAGGTTCCTTTACTTGCCTACAGTTACATAGATAATAATCGTCTCAGGCCCTCTGACTCCAAACCCAGTTCTCTTTCCTATGATTCGAAGATGGAAGGGAAGGGTTTTATAAAAATAAAATAAAATGAAATAAAAAATAAATAAATGAGAAAACTGAGAGCAAAAGTTCATTGACTTTCCCAAGATCACATAGGAAGTGTTTGAAGGAAGGATTTGTACTCAGGTTCCATGATTATGGTTTTAGCATTTTCCAGTGCCCCCTGGTACTTTCCCCTCTCATTTTCTTTCTTTTCTTTTTTTTAACCCTTACTTTCTGTAATAGAATCAATACTAGGTATTGGTTCTAAGGCAGAAAAGTGGTAAGAGCTAGGCAATGGGGGTTAAATGACTTGTCTAGAGTCACACAGCTAGGACGTGTCTGAGGCCAGATTTGAACCCAGGACTTCCTGTCTCCAGGCTTGACTCTCAATTCACTGAGTCACCCAGCTGCCTCCCCCCGCCAAGAGACTAAGGCACATGAAAGGATGGGATTTATCTCAAATTTAATAAATAATATTTAGCAGTATTGAGATTCCAATTCAAATATTAACTCCAAGATTAGTGTTCTTCCCACTGTACTATACTGATTCTATCATGTAACAGGAGGTCCAAGGCTAAATTAACCATGCTTATCTCTTAGTAGTCTTCTTTTCTCAGAGGTATGGACCTCTGCACTGGGTATGTGTAGCACTGGCAGAATCAGCCTTACATGGAGGCAGAACAGATGGTTACCTCCCTACACATGGGATAGGGGTGGAGATGGTGGTCCAAACTATTTCCCATACTGCCTTTCACAGTCCTATTCCACACAATCGTACTCCTGAGAATCTGTCCACATCAGTGAGATTATAGATCTGAGAAACTACTTAAGTCTTTCCCTGGGCTCCAAAATACCACTGGACATCCATTCATTTGGATTGTGAAGTATTTGAAACTCTTGGTGTTCTTCAATGAAATGCAAATGCTTGTAAATTATTATAAACAATCAGGGATATTCCTGCCCATTGCTTGTAGGACAAAATATAAATCCACAGCCTGGTATTTTAAAAACCTCTACAGTCTGGCTCCCACCTGATTTTCCAGCCTAAATTTCATATAAGTTCCCTTCTAATGACCTCCAAGTCATTTGCAAGAATAAAAGTTTATCCATCAGATCACTAATAACTTGGAGGGACAATAGTACACTGCTCTTGAAACATGCTGCCCTCCCACTATCCAGCCAGTGGGACATAAAACGATACAACACACAGATGGATCAGCATTTTGAGGAGAATTATTTCCTGGAATTTATCCTGTATCTGTGTGTGTGAGTGTGTGTGTGAGAGAGGGAGAAAGAGAGAGAGAGACAGAGAGAGAGAATTCCAGATATAGTCTCTCCTTCCTCAGATTTCCTTTAGTACTTCATGTGTACATCTATTATGCAATTATCATAGATTATTTTGTCTTATAGTATTTTTATTAATCTTTCCTTTTCCTTGAAGTACTTTATATTACAAATCCCTTGAGGACAAGGGCTATGTTTTATTCCTCATTATATTCCCCAGTCCTAGAATGGTGCTGAATACAAGTGATAATTAATAGATGCTTTTTGAATTTATAGTCTTTGGTATTTGAATCCTTTTGACTCAAATCTACTACTAAAAATTGTTTTTATTCCTCCTATATCAAGAAATATTTTAATTTTTTTAATTCCATAATTCTTAAGTTTTCCTACTCAATTCCTACTCAAAGAAAAGCAATTTTCTTTGTTGAAAAAAAAACAACAAAATTCAATAGACATTTATTAAGTACCTGCTAGGTGCTAGGGATGCAAAAAGAGGCAAGAGAATCCTTGTCCTCAATAAGTTTATATACAGTCTAATGATATGACATCTTTCACCATATTGATTTGGGAATGATTTGATATTACTCACAAAACTTTCCCATGCATATTAAGTGAAATCACTACCTTTGCCAGTGCTGTCTCCCAGCTAAACTAGTTGGTTACTTTTCCCCAAATCAGTTCCTCCATTTCTTGCCTTTATTCCCCATTGGAATGCTGACTCTTCACATCTCCACCCCTCAGAAATACGTATTCCTTTGAAGTTCAATTCAGACTCCACCTCCCTGATGAAGTCTTCCCTGATCCCCAAGTTCATAGTATCATAATTTGAGAGATGAAAGAGATGTAAATCTCTAATCCTACAAAAAGAGAGCTCAGCATGTGTTAAGGCTAGAAGGAAGACAGGTTTGCAGGAGAGGGGTCAGGGATGAGGACAGAGTGCAACCCAGGCATGGGAAACAGCTTGTTTGAATATGGAAAGGCTTTGTTAGAATTCTCTACCTCTTCACTTATCTTGTATTTTATCCATTTGTGTAAATATATTATCACTGCAATTAGAAAGTAAACTCTTTGAAGGAGAATTTATTTCTTCCTCTCCTTTTTTCCTTCTTTCCTTTTTTCATTCTCCATCCTTCCCTCTTTTCTTCCTTCTTTCCCAAGATTTTCTATCCTTCTCTCTCCCTCTCTCTCTCTCTCTCTTTCTCTCTCTCTCTCTTTCTCTCTCTCTCTCTCTCTCTCTCTCTCTCTCTCTCTCTCTCTCTCTCTCTCTCTCCCTCTCCCTCTCTCCCTCTCCCCCCTCCTTATTCCTTATTCTGGATGTGATTAAGGTGGTCCAGTTTTAACCTAGAGCATACCTAATAAAATCAGATAAATCAGATTATAGGATCCTAAATTTGGAGCAAGAAGGGGGTTTGGGGACAACCTCTTCATTTTATAGATGAGGAAACTGAAGTAGAGAGAGATGAAGAGCCATGGCCATCCTGATATTAAGTGGCAGAGCTAGAACTCAAACTGAGGTCCACTGATCCCAAATTCAACTCCCTCTCTACTGCACTCTGTCACCATTAAATAAAATAGTGGAGAATAATGTTGGCCATGTAGAGAGCAGCTTGACTGGGGAGGGCCATGCAGCGTGAGCTATAGAGTTTAGTCTTTATTTGGTTCTTTCTCTGCATTGTTCTTCACCCCCCACTGGGTGATGTGTACTCTCTCTCCCTAGCTGGTCTCCCCAGGAGGTCTCTAAGACTGATCACTGAGCTTGGTTCACTTTAGTATAAGGGAAAACCTGGTTTGATTCCTTGAGATTTCCTTGGTCTCTGGAGCACAGCAGGAACCCAAATGTCAAAGGATATAAAAGCGTGGCCTAAAAACATTCTTGTAAGAGGGGCACAGAGAGCTAATCCCAGAGAGCTCCTAGGTAACACCTTGTCTGGCCCCACCCTAGCTGCTCCCTGCTTGTTTGTGTAAAATTGCTCTGTCTCCTGGGAGATGCAGAAAGTCCAACTGGACGGGGAGGGGGAGTGGCATCTCCAGCTGCAGAGAATTCTGTGAAATGAGAGGAAGCCAAAGACCATCAAATATACTGCATCCATCGATTATAGTCAGAGTGGTGGAGCTGCCAGTTTCTCCTGTCTTTTTCCACTTGTTCCATGCACCTCCTAGACTGAAGAAGAGGGGAGGGAACAGAGCAAGTTTGGCCTAAACATAGTCAGATCCCCCCCCATCAGGCCCCCAAACTTATTTTCAAAGAGGAACCTATAGGCATGCTTTACAGTGTAGAGGACAATCAGATCATTCCTGTCTTATTGGGAGATTGCTACACTGTTTGGGAAGTATAGGCGGGAGAAGGTTAAAAACCCAACAAGACTGGGGCACAATTAAATAAAGAGAATTATTCCTTAAGATACATCCAGGATATCTGTGTGTGTGTATGTGTGTGTGTGTGTGTGTGTGTGTGTGTGTTTGAGAGAAATAGAGGGGGAGAGAGAGACCCTATGTCTCTCCTAATATTTTGCTACTACTGCTCCAATGCAATGATCATAGTCTACTTTATCATACACTTTATATAAAGTGAATTGTGAATTGTATTTCTCTAGCATTTTGTGAGTTCAATGAGGATAGGGACAGTATCTTATTCATCTTTGTATCCCACATAGTGCCTACACCATGCCACAAATATTGTTGCTGTTGTCATTCAACCATTGTAGTTGTATCAGATGCTATAGGACCCTGTTTGGGATTTTCTTGGCAGAGATCCTGGAGTGGTTTGCCATTTCCCCTTCCAGCCCATTTTACATATGAGGAACTGAGGCAAGCAGGGTGAAGTGACTTACCTAAGGTCACATAACTGGTATCTAAGACTACTTTGAACTCAGGTCTTCTTGATGCTCTATCTACTGGGTAACCTAGCAACCACAAATATAGGAGGTTCGTAATTGCTTTGTAAGTGATTGTTGTTGTTGCTTTTGTTCTGTAACTGAATTGTTGGATTGAATATGGCAGTGTTCTTAGAGTATAATGTCCTTAGTCCTTATGACACCAGAACTATTCCATTGGAGTGTTAAGTACCTTAGAACTTCCTAGAAAATGTTCTGTGACTCACCACATGTTTTGTATCTTGCAATGAGATCCTATCAGATGATCTAGAGACTAAAAAAAAAAAGATAACAATCATCTTTAATCATGGACATTCTAAGCAGACTCCATGGGATACAGGATAACAAAATGATAGACACTTAAATTTATAGTACATCTCAAGGTTTATAAAGTGCTTTATCATCTCATTCAGTCCCCATCATAGTCTAATGAGATTGGCACATTTCACAGATTGAAAGACAATGTGGTATAGTGGTGGGGCAGCTAGTTAGAGCAGAGGATAGAGTGCTAGGCCTAGAATCAGGAAGATGCATCTTCTTGAGTTCAAATATCAGACAGCTATTAGCTATGTGACCTCAGGCAAGTCACTTAACCCTGTTTGCCTTAGTTTCCTCATCTGTAAAATGATCTGGAAAAGGAAATGGCAAACCTCTCCAATATTTGTCAAGACCACAAATGGGATCATGAAGATTCAGACACAACTGAAATAACTGACCAACAACAAGAAGTGGTGAAGTGGATAGAGAGCTGGCCTCAGTCACAGGAAGGCTACTTTTAATACACACCATCAGTGTCAGCCTCACAGTGTTCTAGGCCAGTGGTATTAAACTCAAATAGAAATGGCGACCACTAAGTCATACATAAGAGTCCCTCTGGACTGCATATTCACTTAGTTCTTAACTGTAGGGTATATTATATTTTTATTTCTTTTGTTAAATACTTTATAATTACATTTTAATCTGGTTTCTGACTATATCCTATATTCTATATATCAGGCTATACCCTAGATTGTTGTGAGCCACATGTGACTAATGTGCTTGACACCACTGTTCTGGGCAACTCTAAGATGCTAAGATATAAAGGAGGTGCTAACTTGCATTTGTAAAGGTGTTTCTTCAAATGGCAGTTAAATCCCAGGTCCCATATCCATTTCTCAGAGATGGGGAAACTGAGGATGAAAAAGATTAGGTGCTTGGCCCAAAGTCACACAGCGAGTAAGAATCTGAGGCAGAATCTAAATCTGAGTCTTCTTGACTTCAAGGTCTGCTTACTTGAAGAACATTGTCCAAAGAAAGCAATGACCAAAAGGTTATATAGAATCTAGATTGCTAATGGCAGAATTCTTTGGTTGACACGTATGGGCAGTTTTAAGACTTCCAGGTATGATCGGCCTTTCAGTTACAGGGCTGTCTATGACATCTGTCCTCTCTGACTCACCCCATCATCCATACCATTGCTATCATTTTCCATATCTATGTATGTGTGTCCTTGTATCTGAGGAATTAGGGGAGATAAAAGTACAGTCTGCTCTGGGTTGGTAATGATAATTAAGTGCTGAATATGGAGTGATTGCCCAGTACTAAGAGAATAAAAGATGAGAATTGTTCATGCAGATTCAACCTCAGTAGACTCAGAGCAAGCTATCCTTACTTTATCAAGCATTCTTTGTATCTACAAGGCCTTTGGATATTACATAAAGACATTTTCTGTTTCATAAGATATTGAGTTCAAATCCTTTTGGTATGTCTGCTACTAAAAATTATTCATATCTTTTATTCTTTCAGTACTGAAATACTGTGCTACTCTGAATTCCATAATTAGCTTACTTTGTTATACTGATCATGTTCTTATTGGAAACACTTAAATAATTTGCTTTATTGAAAAAACAGAACGGCTTTCTGTACATCACATTTCAGACTGATTTGGTTTGATCCATCATCGAGATCATGCAGACTCATCTCTTCATTCCACTGATGAGGAGACTACAGCTCAGGGAGGTTAAATTACTTGTCCAAGTTTAGTCAGGGACAGTCCCTTATATAGTAAGAGACAGAGCTGGACCTTAAACTCAGATCCTATGAATCTAAAGCTGAAGCGCTCCAGTACATAGACTGTGAGCCACTGTCACCTGTCCTACAAGCTACAGAATGTCTGGAGTAACTTGACCTCAGGGCAGTGCAGTATAGCCTCTGGGGGCATTTTTCTCTCTCGGAGTCTCTTGGATGGTGATCCCAAGGGGAAAATATCCAAATTTTCATCATCTATTCCCATGCCCTAGGATGTCTATGTACTTGACATGAAGCAACTAGGAGAAAAAAATATAAAGGCTGGAAGAGACCCAGGAGAAGATCTATCTCAATTTGTTCACTATGGATGAGGGAATGGAGGCTCAGAGGCAAAAAAAGACATTCTAAGTCATACAGCTGATGAACAATAGAGCTAAAACTTGAATCCAAGTCTTCTTCCCTATGAAGTACCCTTTCCATTCCATTATACAAAGGAACAATCTATATTTCTATTCCATAATCAATTAAGACTGACCTTAGAAGAGGCACCCAGCTTGAGATTTGTGGTCTAACATGAGGCAGGATAGAGTTGAGAGGTCAGACCAAGATCCTGTCTCCGGGTCTCTGAAGGACATGAAAACTACTGTTGAAGGCAACTGAATATGTCCCTAGAAACCAAGGAATTTGGGTTGGCTTGAAATTAGTCACCACCAAGCCCCAGTGCTCCATGTCCAAAACCAGATATCCAGTACCTGGGTTTCTCTGTGTAGAGGAAGTAGGTAGAGACAGTGCCTAATATATCCTTTTGGGGGTGTTATATATTCATTTTGTATACACTTTTATGCTTGGTATCATTTCTCCAGACAGAATGTGTAATTCTTGAGGAAAGAGATGTATCCCCAGTCGCTAGCACTGTGCCTGCCACATAATAGGCACTTAAATACTCTTGAAAGATTGATTGATTGATTATAAGAGCTTAACTGAACATGGGGAGCTAAGTGGTACAAAGGGCATAGTGTTGGTCCCAGAGTCAAGAAGACCTGAGTTCAAATCCATATTCAGATGCTAACTGTGCAATCCTGGGAAAGTCATTTTCTCCAGTTTGCTTCAGTTTCCTCAACTGTGAAATGAGCTGGAGAAGGAAATGGCAAACCACTTCTGTATCTCTGCCAAGAAAATCCCAAATGGGGTCCTGAAGTGTTGGAAATAACTGAAATGAATGAGCAACAAACTATACACATGGAAGGTAAAGCCTGGCTTCTGAGAACCAACCAGTCCCTTTTCAGATTCTTGCAGGCACGAGAGCTGAGAACAACCCCCAGCGAGTGAACTTCATGGTGGCTGAATTTTAGTAAGGATTCTCAAAAGATGAGACTTCCAAGGAGAGACTGTATTCCCCTGTGGTCAGGCCTTATCAAAGCAGCCAAATTGCACAGAACATTATGCTAACTCCAAAAGGCAGTTTTATAGCCATCCTTTATAATTTTCTGGAGAAAGGTTGTGTGTACATGTGTGTGTGCATACATGCATGTCTATGTATGCCTATGTGTGTGTCTGGGTGTATCTGGGTGTCTGTATGTGTGTGTTTCTGGGTGTGATTGGGTGTGTCCTGTATCTGTATGTGTGTCTGTGCATGTCTGTGTCTGTGTGTGTGTGTGTGTGTGTGTGTGTGTGTGTGTGTGTGTCTGGCTGTGTTCTGTATCTCTGTGTGTCTGTTTGTATGTCTGTGGGTGCCTGGGTTTCTGTGTCTATATCTGTGTGTGTATCTGTGTCTGGGTGTGTCTGTGTCTGGGTATCTGTGTGTGTGCATGTATATGTGCCTATGTATCTATGTGCATGTCTATATGTATCTGTATCTGTGCGTCTGTCTGTGTGTCCGTCTAGGCATGTGTGTCTGTGTGTGTGGTTATTGTTTGTCCTTCCTGTTGTTATTTTTCATTAGCTGCTCCATTGTGCCTCTAGCCTCAGTCTCACTTTGCAGCTGATTCGGCTTGCCTGGACACTCAGCATGAGATGCCGCCTAAGGCAGGCAGGTCTCCAGCCCCAGTACCGTATCCTAGAGCTGAGAGAGTCTAGGAGAGGTCATCTATCCATCCATCCATGCTTGCCTCAAAGGACTGCAGCTAAGTTAGAGAATCATAGCTGTAGAACAGAAAGAGACCACAGAGACCAACTAGTCCAATGCTTGCATTTTACACATGAGAAAACTGAGGCCTGGGAAAGTTAAGGAAATTACCAAACATCACATATAAAATGTAGGGGCAAGACCCTCAATTAACCCATAATTCATTTCAACAAGCATTTCTTTCTTTTTGTAAATGAAAAAAATATATTTAATTAATTAATTTAGAAGATTTTTCCATGGCAACATGTTTTTTCCCTCCCCTCCTCCCCACCCTGCCCCGGTAGCTGACAATTCCACTGGGTTTTACTTGTGTCATTGATCAAGAACTATTTCCATATTATTGATAATTGCACAAGGGTCATCTCAACAAGCATTTCTTAAGCAACTAATATGTACAAGGTTTTAAGTTAGTTTCCACAAAAACGTATAGTGCTTAATTTCAGGTTATTCTCACAATAGCCCTGGAGTTGTTCAGTTGTGTCTGACTCTTCATGACTCCATTTGGGGTTTTCTTGGCAAAGACACTGTCATTTCCTTCTCCAGCTCATTTTAAATATGAAGAAACAGACCAACAGGGTAAAGTGACTTGCTTAAGATCACATGACTAGTAATTGTCTGAGGTCAGATTTGAACTCAAGAAGATAAGTCTTCTGACTCTAGGCCCATCACTCTATCCACTGTACCACCTAATTATTCTCACAACAATCCAGGTAGGTATTATTTTCATCCTCTTCTTATATGTGAAGAGACTGAGGCAGTCAGGAGTTCAGTGTCTTACCTAGGTAATTTACACATAGTAAATATCTGAGGCAGAATTTGAATTCAGGACTTCTTAACTCCAGGCCCAGGACTATATTCACTGAACCACTTAGCTATATAAATGGACCTAAAAAACAGACTTATGCCCTCAAGAGTATTTGTATTGTATTTGTGTTTTAATTTGAAAGGATCCATTGGAAATTTTAGGCTGTTTTAAGAAAATAATTGTTTTTGTGATTTAATTACTTATTTAGAATATTTTGCTAGAAAGAGAAATCCCATTCAAAACCACCTTAGACAAAATAAAATACCTAGGAATCTATCTCCCGAGACAAACACAGGAACTATATGAACACAACTACAAAACACTCTTCACACAACTAAAACTAGACTTGAGCAATTGGAAAAACATTAACTGCTCATGGTTAGGATGAGCCAATATAATAAAAATGAACATCCTACCCAACCTTATTTATCTATTTAGTGCCATACCCATTGAACTTCCAAAAAATTTCTTTACTTATTTAGAAAAAACCATAACAAAGTTCATTTGGAATAACAAAGGATCAAGGATATCCATGGAAATAATGAAAAAAAAATACAAAGGAAGGGGGCCTTGCAGTCCCAGATCTCAAACTATATTACAAAGCAGCAGTCATCAAAACAATTTGGTACTGGCTAAGAGGCAAAAAGGAGGATCAATGGAATAGACTTGGGGCAAGTGACCTCAGCAAGACAGTATATGATAAACCCAAAGATCCCAGCTTTTGGGACAAAAATCCACTATTAGATAAAAACTGCTGGGAAAATTGGAAGACAGTGTGGGAGAGATTAGGTTTGGTCAACACCTCACACCCTACACCAAGATAAATTCAAAATGGGTGAATGGCTTGAACATAAAGAAGGAAACCATAAGTAAATTAGGCAAACACAGAATAGTATACATGTCAGACCTTTGGGAAGGGAAAAACTTTAAAACCAAGCAAGACATAGAAAGAGTCACAAAATGGAAAATAAATAATTTTGACCTCATCAAATTAAAAGGCTTTTGTACAAACAAAACCAATATAACTAAAATCAGAAGGGAAACAACAAATTGGGAAAAAATCTTCATAAAAACCTCTGATAAAAGTTTAATTACTCAAATTTACAAAGAGCTAAATCAATTGTACAAAAAATCAAGCCATTCTCCAATTGATAAATGGGCAAGGGACATGAACAGGCAGTTCTCAGCCAAAGAAATCAAAACTATTAATAAGCACATGAAAAAGTGTTCTACATCTCTTATAATCAGAGAGATGCAAATCAGGACAGTTCTGGGGTATCACCTCACACCTAACAGATTGGCTAACATGACAGTAAAGGAAAGTAATGAATGCTGGAGGGGATGTGGCAAAGTAGGGACATTAATTCATTGCTGGTGGAGTTGTGAATTGATCCAACCATTCTGGAGGGCAATTTGGAACTATGCCCAAAGGACACTAAAAGACTGTCTGCCCGCTGATCCAGCCATAGCACTGCTGGGTTTGTACCCCAAAGAGATAATAAGGAAAAAGACTTGTACAAGAATATTCATAGCTGCACTCTTTGTGGTGGCCAAAAATTGGAAAATGAGGGGATGCCCATCAATTGGGGAATGGCTGAACAAATTGTGGTATATGTTGGTGATGGAATACTATTGTGCTAAAAGGAATAATAAAGTGGAGGAATTCCATGGAGACTGGAACAACCTCCAGGAAGTGGGGCAGAGCGAAAGCAGCAGAACCAGGAAAACGTTGTACACAGAGACTGATACACTGTGGTACAATCGAAGGTAATGGATTTCTCCATTAGGGTCAATGCAATGTCCCTGAACAATTTGCAGGGATCTAAAAAACACTATCCACAAGCAGAGGATAAACTGTAGGAGTAAAAAACACCGATGAAAAGCAACTGCTTGACTACAGGGATTGAGGGGATATGACTGAGGAGAGACTCTAAATGAACACTCTAGTGCAAATACCAACAACATGGAAATGAGTGTGAATCAAGAACACATGTGATACCCAGTGGAATCGTGCGTCGGCTATCGGAGAGGTGGTGGGAGGGGGCGGGGAGAGGAAAAGAAAATGATCATTGTTTCCAGTGAATAATGTTTGGAAATGACCAAACAAAATAATGTTTAAAAAAATAATATTTTGCCATGGTTAAAGAATTCATGATTTTTCCCAACCCTCTTCCCTTCCTCCTTCTGGAGCTGACAAGCAGTTCCACTGGGTTACACATGTATCATTGTTTAAAATCTATTTACATGTTATTCATATTTGTAATAGAGTGATATTTTAACAACAAAACCCCAATCATATCCCCATCAAACGATGTGATCGACCATATGTTTTTCTTCTGCATTTATACTCCCATAGTTCTTTCTCTGGATGCGGATAGTGTTCTTTCTTATAAGTTCCTCTGGATTGTTCTGGGTCATTGCATTGCTGCTGATAGAAAAGTCTATTACATTTGATTGTGCCATCATTTATCAGTCTCTGTGTATAATGTTCTCCTGGTTTTGCTCCCTTTGCTCTGCATCAATTTCTGGAGGTTGTTCCAGTTCACATGGAATTCCTCCAGTTTATCATTGCTTTCAGCACAATAGTATTCCATCACCATTAGATACCACAATTTGTTTGGCCATTCCCCAATCAATGGACACTCCCTCATTTTCTAATTTTTTTGCTACCACAAAGAGCATGCCTGTAAATATTTTTATACAAATCTTTTTCTGTATATATATGTATATATATATATATATACACACACATATATATATATATATATATTGCATACAAACTCTAGCAGTGGCATGGCTGGATCAAAGGGTAGGCATTCTTTTAAAGTCCTTTGCACATAATTCCAAATTGCCCTCCAGAATGGTTGCATTAATTTATAACTCCACCCACAGTTTATTAATGTCCTAATTTTGCCACATCCCCTCTAAAATTTATCACTTACCTTTGCTGCCATATTGGCCAGTTGTCTAGGTGGTACTTCAAAATTGTTTCTATTTGTATTTCTCTAATCAGGAGAGATTTAGAACACTTTTCATGTGATTATTGATAGTTTCAATTTCTTCATCTGAGAACTGCCTATTCATATCTTTCTACCCTTTGTCAATTAGGGAATGGCTTTTTGTTTGTTTGTTTGTTTACATTTGACTTAGTTCCTTATATATTTGGGAATTAAACCTTTGTCAGAGAGTTTTGTTATAAAGAATTTTCCCAGTTTCTTGCTTTCCTTATAATTTTGGTTATATTGGTTTTGTCTGTACATTCCTTTTTAATTTGATGTAATCAAAATTATTCATTTTACATTTTGCAATATTCTCTCTATTTTGCTTGGTTTTAAATTCCTTCCTTTCCCACAGATTTGACAGGTATACTATTCTATGTTCACCTAATTTATTCATGATTCCATTCCCCATATTTAAGTCACTAACCCATTTTGAATTTATCTTGATATAGGGAGGAAGATAATTTTTTTTATTTTATTGGAAAATTCTATTTAATGAGTTAATTTAGAATATTTTTCCATGGTTACCAGAATCATATTCTTTACCTCCCTTCCTTCCCAAACTCCTTATGTGCTGATGCACAATTCCACTAGGTTTTACATGTGTCATTGATCAAGTCCTATTTTCATATTATTAATATTTGCACTAGGGTGATTGTTTAGAGTCTACATCCCCAATCATATACCCATCGGCCCATGTGATCAAGCAGTTGTTTTTCTTCTGTGTTTGTACTCCCACAGTTCTTCCTCTGAATGTGGATAGTGTTCTTTCTCATAAGTCCCTCCATATTGTTGTGGATCATTGCATTGCTGCTAGTAGAGAAGTCCCTTACATTTGATTGTGCCACAGTATATCAGTCTCTGTGTACAATGTTTTCCTGGTTCTGCTCCTTTCGTTCCGCATCACTTCCTGGAGTCCTTCTAGTTCACATGGAATTCCTCCAGTTCATTATTACTTTGGGTACAATAGTATTCCATCACCAACATATACTACAATTTGTTCAGCCAGGTACTGATTCCAAAGCCAGATAGATAAAAAACAGAAAGAAAACTACAGACCAATCTCCCTAATGAACATAGATGCAAAAGTCTTAAATAGAATACTAGCAAAAAGACTCCAGAAAATGATCATGAGGGTTATTTATTATGATTAGGTGGGATTCATACCAGAAACACAAGGATGGTTCAATATTAGGAAAACCATCCACATAATTGACTATATCAGCAGTCAAACCAACAAAAATCATATGATTATCTCAATAGATGGTAGAAAAAGTCTTTGACAAAATACAACACCCATTCCTATTGAAAACACTTGAAAGCTTAGGAATAGAAGGGCCTATCCTAAAAATAATAAACAGTACATATCTAAAGTCATCAGCAAGCATCATCTTCAATGGGGATAAATTAGAAACCTGCCCAATAAGATCAAGAGTGAAATAAGGATGTCTATCATTACCTGTATTATTTAATATTGTACTAGAAACACTAGCATTAGCAATTAGAGAAGAAGAAAAAATTGAAAGTTTTAAAAAAGGCAATGAGTAAACCAAGCTATCACTCTTTGAGGACGATATGATGGTCTACTTAAAGAATCCTAGAGAATCAACTAAAAAGCTAGTGGAAATAATCAACTTTAGCAAAGTTGCAGGAAACAAAATAAATCCATATAAGTCATCAGTATTTCTGTATATCTCCAACACATCTCAGCAGCAAGAGTTAGAAAGAGAAATTCCATTTTAAACCACCCTAGACAATAAAAAATATTTAGGAATCTATCTGCCAAGACAAAGGAACTATATGAATATGACTACAAAACACTTTCTAAACAATTAAAACTAGATTTAAATAATTGGAAAACCATTAATTGCTCATGGGTAGGAAGAGCTAACATAATAAAAATGACAATCCTACCCAAACTAATTTACTTCTTTAGTGCCATACTCATCGAACTACCAAAAAACTTGTTTACTGAATTAGAAAAAAAAACCCATAATAAAGTTCATTTGGAAGAACAAAAGATCAAGAATATCAAGAGAAATGATGAAAAAATTTGAAGGAAGGTGGCCTAGCAGTACCATATCCTAAACTATACTATAAAGCAGTGGTCATCAAAACAATCTGGTACTGGCTAAGAGACAGGAGGGAGGGTCAGTGGGATAGATTTGGGATAAGTGACCTCAGCAAGACAGTCTATGATAAACCCAAAGATCCCGACTTTTGGGACAAAAATCCACTATTTGACAAAAATGCTGGGAAAATTGGAAAACAGTATGGGAGAGATTAGGTCTAAATCAACATTTCACACCCTATACCAAAATGAACTCAGAATGGGCAAATGACTTGAATATAAAGAAGGAAACTATAAATTATGTGAACACAGAATAATATATTTACCAGATCTTTGGGAAAGGAAAGATTTTAAGACCAAGCAAGAGTTAGAAAAAATTACAAAATGTAAAATAAATAATTCTGATTACATTAAATTAAATTTTTTTTGAACAAACAAAACCAATGCGACCAAAATTAGAAGGGAAGCAACGAATTGGGGGGGGGGGGATCTTTATAATAAAAACCTCTGACAAAAGTCTAATTACTCAAATTCATAAGGAGCTAAATAAATTGTACAAAAAAATCAAGCCATTCCCCCATTGACAATTGGGCAAGGGACATGAATAGGCAATTTTCATATAAAAAAATCAAAACTATTAATGAGCATATGAAAAAAGTGTTCTAAATCTCTTATAATCAGAAAAATGCAAATCAAAAGAACTCTGAGGTTTCACCTCACACCTAACAGATTGGCTAACATGACAGTAAAGGAAAGTAATAAATGTTGGAGGGGATGTGGCAAAATTGGGACATTAATGCACTGCTGGTGGAGTTGTGAATTGATCCAACCATTTTGGAAGGCAATTTGGAGCTATGCCCAAAGGACACTAAAAGACTGTCTGCCCGCTGATCCAGCCATAGCACTGCTGGGTTTGTACTCCAAAGAGATAATAAGGAAAAAGACTTGTACAAGAATATTCATAGCTGTGCTCTTTGTGGTGGCAAAAAATTGGGAAATGAAGGGATGCCCTCCAATTGAGTTAGATCATTTTAGCAGTTGTGTAGAGGATGGATGATAGAGGGGAGAGCTCAGAAATAAAGCAGGGAGTCCAATTAACAGGTGACTGCAATGGCCATGAGAGATAAGGTCCCTGACCTAGGGAAGTATCCCTTTGAGTGGAGGGATGGAAGCACTACAGGACTCAATTGGAGGAGGAACAAGAGAGGAGCAGGAGACAGAAGACTGAGGCTGTGAATCTGGGTGACCAGAAGGATGAAATTCTATCTACATCTCTTTTCCTTGTGCCCTTATCTGACCTCACTCCAGTCTTACTTTCTGGCCTAACCATCTGGCATCATGTTATCTTGTATCTATTCTTTAGATAGGTATAGATCTTTCTAAGCCTGTCTTCTCCTTTCCATCACGGTCCCCACTCCAAGCTCCTTGAGGCCAGAAAATTGTTTCAATGTCATGTTTTCATCCCTAGCATCTAACAAAATGAACAAAATAGGCACCTCAAATTCACGTTGATTGAGGACAGACACTGATTTCATTTTTGTCTTACTCTAGGGACTAGCACAATGCTGAGCATACACTAGGCACTTAATAAATGCTTATTAAATTGGTATGAATGGAATTTGCATGATCTATAGCAAATTTTAAAATCCTAGCTCAGCTTTCCCACTGTTTACATTTAAGATGCTTCTCGACCACCTCCCATCATCAGTTTTTGCTCAGGGAATAAAAAATATTCTTAACATTACCCTGAGACAAATATAATTAGGAAGGTAAATCTGCTTTTTAAAAAGTATCAAAGACTATATCCCCAGGACAAACATAAAATGATTTTTGAACTATCTAACTAACTAAGAACACACACATCGGCAAAATAAAAATGATTGTGAGTCCCTTTGCTATCTGGAATGAATTCTGCCTGCCAACCCTTCCTCTCCCTCAGGAAAGGAACTAGAAAGGGGGCTAAATCCATTCAGCCTTAGAAGTATTCCTTGATCGTGGCCCCCTCCACTTTTCCCAGGCCCAGGCTGTCCCCAGCCTCCAGTTAGAGAACTGAGGCAAAGCATTTGCCAGAAGCCATTCCTCTTTACCAGTGAAAGAAACCTCCCTCCCTTCTCCCCTTTCATCCTTTTTCCAAGGAAAGAATTGTAGCAAAACATTTCCCTGCTCCATCCCCTATCACTTGAGTCAATTGGAAATGTGTGGAGGTGGGAGCCAGATGCCCCTCCTGACCAGCCCAGTCCAGCCCTGCTCATCCCAGAGCCACCAAGAGAGTGAAAAGTAACTCGGGCTGTGGATATATCTATATAGCTATGTATATAATTTAACAATCCCTTACCTGCACTGCGACAAAGTAAAAAATGACCTTGGCAAACAGCCTTATTTATTATCTGTCTAAAGGAAAAAACAGTCAAAGGGGAAAAAAAAAATCCCCACTAAGAATTGATGAGTGAAAGTAGTCTGTGTATCGACAAGGAGAAGAACTGTAGAAAGAAAAGGGGGGGCATCAGGGAAGCAAGAAGAAGGTAATATACATCCCTAGGGATGTGAACAGAGGATGGACTAGGAAAAAGTTTAAGTTTTTGCTTCCCTGATCCAGAAAAAGAAAACATCTGGGGGGAAAAAAACAGAAGCAAAAAACTAGGGCCTGATGGATTTGTTATAAAGTGAGTATCCCAGAAATCCTTGAGGTACCCTGAAGGAGAAGTTGAGGGGTCACAGAAAAATATCAGGGACAGCCACATCCTTAGGGGACTCTAAGAATAGAAATATGACTAGGATGTAATTCTGTTACCCTTAACCACCCTTTCCCTTCCTCAGTCCCAGAATAATCAAAAAAGCCATCATGAATAGGGCTTGTGCTTTAGGGGTCTCTTCGCTTGCGACTCAGTGGCAGCAGCCTAAGAGGAAAAATCAAACTTAGAGCTAAGATATAGAACTAGAACCAGGACAGGGAAAAAAGAACTTTGTCCAAGGCACCACCAGCTTACTCTCAGAGGGGAAGGACCTCTGTTCCTTTGCCTTATGCTCTATTGACCTTCATTACGGAGAAATCTGGTATGTGTGAGGGAAGACCTCCATCATCATGATGTCCAGTTTCTGGAGTCTTCCAGTCTTCTTTAAGACTCTTCTTAGGGGTACGGAGTATCTCTGAGGTATTAACTATCTCTTCTACCAGCATGATATCACCTTTCATACATACACATATACACGCATGTGTGCACACACACACACACCCATAAACATGCATGCACACTGGATTTTCCCCTGCACTATCCCTTGCCCTGCCCTCCCCCAACTATTTTTGCCTTAAAATTAAATATTTCCTAGACACTGTTCTATTCTAGTGCCTACAATCAGCGGTAATGTTTCCCCTCCTACCATCTTTCCCACAACCTCTCCCAGCATAGTGGGGAAAGCTTATGCTTCTTCCACCATTTCTACCCACACCATGCAGACAGTGTGATGTATGGTTAAGAGCACTGTGTATGAAGCCAGAGAGAGAGGAATCTGCCTTGAGTCTCATTTCTGCTCCTTATTCCCTGTGTGAGTAAATTATTTCCCTTCTCTGGGCCTTGGTTTCCTCTGTAAAATGGAGTGGGAGTAGCCTGAATAGGTCTCTTTTAGGTCTAGAGCTTGTATGATCCCTCTGATTACTGACCCTAATAAATCCATTATGATTTTTCCAAGTGACTTCTTGCCATCATTCAAGTCCCTTAAGGGAGTATCTCCTTCTCATTTGCTACAGTGGTCTTTTATCCTAATAACTCATTATTTGCAGCTCAGGTATCTGAGGCAGAGTCCAAAGAGAGGAAGGAGAGAGAGAGAATACTTATATTCAACCAGAAGATACTTTTTTTTCTTGGATCACCTTATCCTAAGGTCCCTTCGGATAGCTAGGAAATCTAAAATTCTAACTTTAGAGAACTCTTAACTCTCAGCATTCTGAGTGAGAAAGCCACAGAGAATGCAGCTCTATCATAGATCATCCCTTTTCACCCCCTTCTACCCATATTCTGTCCTTCTTCCCTCCTCCACCTCCTCAGGCACCAAATACTGGCAGATCCTGGTCAAATGAGCCAAACTGTCATTGTGTCCTACTCTCCTCGTTTATGAGAAGGAGTGGTGGGAAAGGAGGAGGATGTTGTGACAGTTCTGTCCCCTCTGGGGAATGGAACTTGATTGCAAAAGTTCTATCAGCTCAAAGTGTGAGGAAACAGGCCCTTGGGGAGTGCATCTAATGTTGGAATTTTCTGGCAACATGACAGCAACTGATGAGGAGAGGGCAGGTATTCTGGGGGGAATTGAGTCTTTTGTTCCCTTTCCATGAGACCACAAAGGTAACCAAGTATTGGATATGTGTATCAGAAGACACTTGTGCTTCCTTAAGTGGTGATGCCATGAAAGGAACAGCAAATAGTATTTCAGCTTTCTATGGTTCCTGATGCTCTATCCCATGATGTAGTCCTTTGTTCTGGCATTGATTATGTCTCGTTAACAAGGTGTGAAATTTGTTTGACAAGGTTAACTCTGTGAAGGGATATTAACTCACCTTACCCTGAGTATTATTATGGATTGATTCAGAATTGATGGTTACTAAAGACTAATGATTGATGATAGTAAATCACAGCTACTTCATGCCTCCTGGGTCTGGCCTTTAAAAAAGAGCTAAACAGTACTCCAGAGGCTGAGGAAATATGCAGAAGAAATGGACTACCCACAAAGTTACTGATTCAGTTCCCTGAGAGACCTCGGTTTCATCATCTGTAAAATGGGGAATAATATTGCATTCTCTACCTCACATAGTTTCTGGGATGATTTTTATCAACTTTAAAATGCTAGAGAACTTTAAAAAAGAAGAAAATGCTAGAGAACTATGGCTTATTGTGGCTTATATGTGTCTTCTGTACCTCATTTCTCATCTGGGCTTGAATCCAGTTGGGTTTTCCCTATAGTTTAAAGGCCAAAGAAAAGTGCAAAGACCCAGATACCGCTTCACCAGGCTGAATGAGAAATTCTCTAGCAGGTGGCATTGGCAAAGGCCTTCAAATGAGTACAGACACTACTGACACTGCTATTGTTTCCCAAGTTCTTCTCACTGGCCCTGGGGGGCACCAGTAAAGAGAATGTAGAATATGAAACCAAATACCTTGACAATTTCCCAAGCACAAAGTACAGTGGGTGAGTGGGAAAGAGGCATTTGATGAGACTGGGCTAACTCAGCAAGTCTTGGTTGAGCACCGGCTATATGCAGGTAAGGGAAAGAGAAGATATGTTCTTGAGCTGGGGAAACATAATCCCAAAAGGGGCTGTCTTGAATTCGTGAGGGGAAAAAGAGAGCTCTATACAAGATCATGCAGGTCTCATGTAGCCTCTTCCTGCAAGTCTTCCTTCATTCCCCCTGCCAGAGGTAATAGCTCTTGTTCTCCTAACATTTTGAACATCCCTCTTTTATGGCACTTAGCCTTGGGCTGAATTTTGAGCCATGTTGTCATTTGGACTTCTCCATTATGCTCTGAAGAACCTCATCATCAACAACGTCATCATTAGGCAAGATCTCATCATCCTTTGTCCTTTCACCTCATCAGTACCCTGTGGAGGAGTTCCCCAAAAACTTCCATTTAAGGACAGCATCCAGGACAGCCATCACTTAATTACTCCCCACCACCTCAGCTTCATTCTTTTAGATTTCTCTATTATCTCCTCACCCCTTGGGCACCTACCAGTGATTCCCTCTCTTCCTCAAACTTTTCGATTTCCTCTTGTGTATTGTCTTTCCCCATTAGACTATGATCTCCTTTAAAGGTAGGAACTGTCTTTCTTTTTTGAATTTGTATCCTCAGCACTTTACACAGTGAATGGCATATCATAGGTGCTTAATAATTGTTTTCTGACTGACTAAATGAACCTGTCCATGTGCACTTTCTCCTTTGCTCTCCTCAGCTAAACATTATGTCTGAATTCTTTTTGAATCTCCAGAATAAGAGTAATGGCTCAATCACCATTTCTGAATGAATAGAATGGAATTTAGGGAAATAAGAAATCATAAGGAGACAGAAAAATTAGGGATTACTTTGTGAAAGAGTGGTACTCCTGTTGGAGAGCCCACCCATTCTGTTTTCTACATTTTATTCAAGGCCTGAATGAGGAGTAAAGGACTTCCAGGGTCATACCTGTCAGAGCATCTCATTAGCTTATTGGGGTTAAAGGAAGGTTAAACAGTAATAAAGACCCAATGTTTCTGGGACTGTTATGTCAACAAGGGGAATGAGGTTGCTCCAGAGTGCATCATATTTCTCCTCTTGTCAGATGGATAAGTACCTTGAGAGGGATGGGGTTTCTTTACCATTAGTGAGGATCAGGCATGAGTGAATCTTGTTTAAGGCTAAATTCCTTGTCATTTTAATGACTACAGGTTTAAGGGTGATCAGTGGTCAGAGAGTGCTTAAAGTGATGGCATTTCCTAAAGAAGTGCACATATAATAATGGATGAATTACAGCCTAGTGATGAACCATGATGATGCAGCGGCCCATTATTGGGGTAATCATTCATGGCAGAGATGTTATACAAGTAATACTGATTCGTTTTCTATTTAGCGATATCAGCCCAATCTGATCATTGGCTCTGGCCTGTCATCACTCATGGGATCCAACAGAATTTGACTCCTTGATGGTACTTGAGCATTTTTTAAAATAACTCTCCACCCAGAGAGTTTTGCTCCATGATAGGCATTTTTCTTTCCTGTGAACATCTTAGCTCTCACCAAGATTCAGCTCAAGTGTCACCTCCTCCCTGAATTCTTCCCCGATTATGTTGTTAATCCTCCCAAATGAAATAATTTCATATTTATCTTAAGTGTATAAAATGTATCTTGATATGCCTGAGATAGACACCCTCCCCCAAATCACTGACAGCATGAACAAGTCAAGACATCATTTGGTAATATCACTGGTCTTCTTCAAAGACATAGAATAAAGAACAACAATAAAATGTATGCATATCCCATGTTGTCTCTCCCTACTGGAACATAAACTCCTTGAAGGCAGGAATGGTTTCTTTTTCTTTTTCTTTTCTCTATCTAACACCACACAAAGTGCCTGACCAAGAGTAGCTATTTAATAAGTGCTTCTAGTTGTTGTTTTGGTTGTTACTACTGCCTACTTCCCTCCTTTACCTCTTCCATTAGTTAATCCTGGAGATTTTCAAGAGAAAAATGGGCTCATCAATATCTCTTATCATTTGAGACTCTAACATGTCCTGTGAAAAGATAGTAAAGGATTCTTTGACAGCATGGTCCTAGTAGCCACCAGGGAAAGATAACTCTTCAAGTTTTTCTTTTAATACTATAAAATTTGTGATTTTCCCCCCTCATCTCTACTAGGAAATATCTTGGTAGGAACCCCAGGGGCCAATATTCTGATTCCTGAAGATGCTAATTATGATGCCTCTCCTTAGGATACATCTGCACTTGGGGACTGGCTAATGCTATCAAATGCTAATGTCCAACATTTCCCCAGAGACTAACTAGACAGAAAGAGCATTTAGATGAGGAGTTTGGGAAGTGGATCACAAACTTGGCACAGAAGTGAGATATTACAGTGACAGGGAACTTGAAATATTTGGGCATAGTCTAGTGCTCTCTATCCTCTGAAAGCAGAGCAGCTAATACATTTGCAATTTGCATTACTGATTCTTTTATCTTTTAGGTGAAAAATGTGACAAGGAGTAGTACTAAATTTGACCTAACTCTGACCAGAAAAATTGCAGTCCCTCATAGAATTCATGATGGGGAAAGAGAATTCAGTCAGACATAGTTTGACATTCACCCAAGATTTTAGGAAAGATCTTTCAAATGGTTCAGAGAAAGAATAAATAGAATCCCAGGGCTTAATATTTTATAGGGGAATTAGCTCCCCAAACGTGATGGGAGGCTCTCAAGAATGAAATGTTGAAAACAGGAGCAGAAATTGTTCCAATAAAAGGGAAAAGGGAGAAATGAAACCAATGTGAATACACAGGAAACTCAGTAACCAGCTTACATTTTTTAGTCAAGTACAGAAAAAGGAAGTAAGAGAAAGTAATAGAATGATAATTAAATTGATGATAGCAAAATAGTCTTGTAAGAAGTATAAGGGATGCTAAAGCTCAGAATGAGCTGAGGCAGGTCAGAAGTGCTAAGGAGAGCAAAAATTGCAGGATTTTTAGCTACGTTGAGGCAAGAAGAGAAACAGACAATGGAAAGATGCTTTTGCTTTTTGTTTCTTTCAAGGAGAATGGAACAGTGTTAAAAATAATAGAGAATTTAAAATGTTCTGTTATTATTTTATGTTTTCTTTTTCAAGAAGAATGTTCTTTAGACTGAGGATAGAATCAAGGTAAACACTGGGATGGAGCGACCAATGAAAAGTTGTGTAACAATCAGACAGCATTAATGAGTTACAAGGCCCCAAAGAACTGCATCCCGATGTAATGGAAGAATTGGAAGATGTTATTACCAAGTCAGTGGTAGTTCCTCAAGATCACAAAGAACAGGATAGGTGCCACAGAAGAAAAAAATGTCAGCCCAACATGAAAGGGAAAGATAGTGAAGTCATCAGACTATAGACTGACAAATTTTACTTTTATTCCTTACAAACTTCTAAAATATGTCACAGAAAGGAATGCTTCATGAGACTTTACAAAGGGAACTAGTGATCACTAAAAGCTAGGATGGCTTCATCAAGAATACTGTTCAGTGGATTGAGAGTCAGGCCTAGAGTTCAAATCTAGCCTCAGAGGTCCTAGGTTCAAATCTAGTCTCAGACATTTCCTAGCTGTGAGGGCCTGGGCAAGTCACTTAACCTCCATTGCTTAGCTCTTACTGCTCTTCTACCCTGGAACCAATATACAATATTGAATCTAAGATGGAAGTTAATTTTTTTTTAAAGAATAGATCATCCCCGATAAACCTTATTTCCTTTTGTGACAGTATTACTAAATCAATAGACCATGAGTGTAATGCATGACCTAGTAGACTTTAATATAGGCATGAATTTCAGCAAAATGTTTGACAAAATCTCTATGGTTATCTTTTGGGCAAGACAGGAAGATACAGGCTAGACAATAAGTCAATTTAGAATTGATCAAATGACCCAAAGTAACTGACCAAAGTTCTCAAAAATAGTCATCAATGGATAAGTTTCAACTTGAAAAGATGTCTCAGAGAGTCCGTAGACATCTATCCTGGGTCCTGAGATACTTGGCCTTTTTATCTTGGAAGAAATGATGGATAACATTGTTCTCTGATTTGGGGATTACATGATTCCTGGAGATATAACTACCACAGTGGAATAAGAGAGGCAAATCTAGATTTGATTTAATGGAGTAGGGGGAGGGAAATCTCAGTAGCAATTAGAGCTATGGAATAATGAAATAGATTACTTCAGGAGGAAGTAGGTTTCTCTTCACTGAAGAGACTAGAGACTAGAAAGCCATTTTTTGGGCATGTCATAGAAAGGATCCTTGGCCAGCTGCATGTTGGACTAAGAGGCTTCCAACTCTTCCATTTTTTTGTGATGATGCTTCCCACTGCCCTGTAGGCTAAGGATAAATGTGAATACATAGACTCTCCACTTCTGCATCCCACCCCCTTTACAACCATTATAATTCCTGAACCATTTTTTCTGTCCCACTGACTTTAAGGCTTCAATTTGATGTGTGATGAGGCGATTTAGTAGATCCAAGACAGCTGAATACTCTTGTTGCCATTACTTCTGCTGTTTCTCAGAAGCCCTGTAGTATTTTTCACTTTAATGACTGATTGCTTCTAGACTTTCTCCAGTAAGTTTGACTCAGTTATTAAATATACTTCACCAGCAAGCTATCTCTCAGAGACTCCCTACTCTAACTGTTTGACTACCCTGAAGGGTTTTTATCATCTATCCTGTTGGATCTTTCTGAAAAGGAAATGATAGAATAGCTAAACAAGGGTTAAAATTTCTTTGCCCTTATATTTCGAAGAATGATAACAAACCATTTTTCTCACGTTTTAGCTATACGGTGACAGGAATAAACCTTTCAGAACTGGGTAGCGAAAGGAAAATCTCTCACCAGCAGTTCTTGCTCTAGGGAGAGCCAACTCTTCTTGCCCATTAGAAGAGGGCTCCCCTCTGTGGATTTACGATGCTCTAGGCTCTGAGCCAAGAGTTGGATTGTCAGGCTTAGTAATAATAGTGAAGATAATAAAAATGATAATAGTTGGCCATCATACAGAACCAAGGACCTATCATGTCTTGGCAATAATTTAGAATTAAGCAAGCAACAAACATTTATTGACTATCTCCTATATTCAAGGGGCTCTGACAGCTACTGAGCAGGACTGAAGGAAGTAGCAGATAAGAAGTTTATAGACCAGTTGGGGAGACAGAGTCACTGAACATAAAAATAAAAATAATAATAATACAAAAGATAGCATGTGGTTAAATGGCTAACAAGTGAGAGATGGTACTTCTAATTTATTTCAGTGCTGAGGGCAGCCCTACTTGAGAAGTTGCCTTCTTGTCCCATTGATGAGTTCTTCCTGGGACCTCCTTTCAGCAAAGGGTCCCAAGCTGGGTGTTCAGTTCTCCTACTAGCCTTGTTCCTGGTTTCTAGTCATTACAACCATGCTCCCCTATGGGGTACTTTTATATATCTCCTCCTTCACTCTTCTCAGCTACCTTTTGTGAGCTGTCTTCCCCCCATTGAAACATAAACTCCTTGAGGGTAGAGACATTCTTTTTGTTTTGTTTTTGTTTTTGTTTTTGTTTTTCTTTGCTTATATTTGTATCTTCAGCTCTTAGCCTACTGCCTTGTACATCATAAGATCATATCTGATACTGATTTTGCCTAGTCCTTATTCAGTCATGTTCAACTCTTCATGACTCTTTTGGGGGTTTTCTTGGCAAAGATCCTAGAGTAATTTGCCATTTATTTCTCCAGTTCTTCTTAGAGATGAGGAAACTGAGGAAAACAAAGTTAAGTGAATTTCCAGGATCACACAGTTAGTGTCTGAGACTGGATTTGAACTCAGTTATTCCTGACTCCAAGCCTGGCACTCTATCCACTGTGTTACCTAGCTGCCCCTGCTTGTTTCCTTCCTTCAGTAAATTTCCTTCCTCCAGTGTGAATAAAAGTGGTGAAGGTTCTTCAGAAAAGGTGGGAGCACATCTGTATCCTGAAGAATGACTCTAATTCAGAAAAGAGTGGAGGGGACACTCAAGGTAAAGGGGACAATGTACAATGGTATGGAGATAGGAAGGGGAAGTTGAGCTTAAAGAATAGTTGCCCAGAAGTTGGGAGACCTGGCTTTTAATCCTCGTTCTTAGAATCACTCATCTTTGAGCTGGAGGCAAATACTTTTTTTTAACATTCATTTTTTAATTGACTTTTAAGATATTGAAGGTTAGTAACCTACTGAGGATGGGTTAATGGTGAACTTTTAGCATGACCTTGGGAGGTAAGGAAGGAGGGCAGACCTAGTGACTAAGAGGTGAGGAAGAGCCCTGGGTCCCAGTTTCCACATCTTCTCCATACAGGCTTTGGAGGAACTCGCTTCCAACTCTGACATGCCCTCTATGTGGAGTGTACTCCCTCTTAGAGAATTCTTAGCTTCCTCCAAAACTCAGCTCAAATACCACATGTCCCCCAAAGCCTTTTCTGGTGTTTCCAATTCCTTCCCATCCAAGTTACTTTGAGTTTACTTGCACATGTATATATTAGACCTCCCACTCCTGCAATAGAATGTAAACTCCACAAAAGCAGAGAATGTTTTGTTTTTGTTTTTATCCCCAGCACCAGCAAAGCTCCTGGCGTGTAGGAGGTACATACTAACTGCCTTTTGAATCAGTGAATTAATGATGTTTTGTGATTTGATTATTTCATGGCTATCATAATTTCTTCTTTTGATCAACCAATAAACATTTATTAAGTGTCTAGTGCTATAGGAAGGGTGTTGGATATATATTTGGGTGGCTCGAGTTCAAATCCAAGGCATACCACTTATTCTCTGGGTAACCTTGAACAAATGACTTCACCTTTTTGGACCCCATCTTCCTCATCTATAAATCTATAAATAAGAAGGCTGGACTTGGTGACTTCTAAGATTCCTTCCAGCTCTAAATCTGTGTGTTCCCAGGATCCCATGACAAAAACAGTATCTGTCCTCAAGGAGACAACACCAACATATATTGGTAAGTGCAGGGACAGCTAGGTGGTTCAGTGGATAGAAATCTAGGGCTAGAGACAGGAAGTCCTGGGTTCAAATGTGGCCTCAAACAGTTTCTTGCTCTGTGACCCTGGGCAAGTCACTTAACCCCAATTGCTTAGACCGTATCACTCTTCTGCCTAGGAATTCATGCTTAGCATTGATTCTAAGCCAGAAGGTAAGGGTTTACAAAAAATAAGTGGATACAAAATCTATTCAAAATAAATATAAAGTGATTGATAAAAAGGCTCTCATAGTGGGAAGGGGCAAGCTAATGATCAGAGAAGCCTCTAAGTAGGAGATACTAACAGGCATAATATTGTTCTTAAGATCACATACCAGAAATGAGGCCAAAAATGTGAGTTTATAACAGCATTAACATGGTCCCTTAAGTAAGAACTGAATAATAGTTTAGAAAATAGCTGATACAAGATGGATTGGGTTAAAACCCTAATAACATATCAAAAAGAAAAAAAAGAAAAAACCCTTAGCAAGCAGACTGGGCAGCTTGATGCAAATAATAAATCTGCAAAACTTACTTATACAGCTGTCCCACTTAATGTAATCAGTCCAAAAAAATGAGGCAGAGAAAAACCTACAAGAATTTAGCTCAGGCTGGAGGAGTATGTATGGGAAAGGAAACATCAAAGGCAAGCCAGTTATCTCAGCAAGCCGGGTGGTTTTACAGAATAATTGAATATTGTATGAAATTGGGGCTCCCTCCTCTTCTTCTGAGAACATGGAAGGCAGTGCTTCGAACTGTTTGCTATGTCCAAGGCTGGCTTATACCAGGGAAGAGCAGGCAGTTGCCCAGATGATCTGGATATGACTTAGATAAGATGTGATATGAAGGGTGCTGGACCTCAAGGAATCAGAGAATCATCACACTGCTTCTCACAAAAGAGATTTTTTTTTGAAAAGGCATGAAGAAAAGCAAACTATATGAGTTATTTTTGTTCAGAAGTTCAGTTGTGTCCTACTCTTTGTGACTCCATGGACCATGACAGACCAAGTCCTACTATCCTCCATTTTTCTCAAAGTCTGTCCAAGCTCATGTTTGTTTTTTCCATGACACTATCTAGCCATCTCAACCTCTGCCATCTTCTTTTTACCCTCAATCTTTCCTAACATCAGGGTCTTTTCCAATGAATCCTGTCTTCTCATTATGTAACCAAAGCATTCAGCTTCAGCTTCAGTATTTGACTTTCCAATGAATAGTCTGAAATAATTTCTTTAAGAATCAATTGATTTGATTTCCTTGCTATCCAGAGGACTGTCAAAAGTCTTCTCTAGCACCACAATTCAAGGGCACCGATTCTACATAAATATGAAGTTACACAAGAGTCTGCCCTCAATCTTTTATCTTTCTACAAACTCATTCTTTCTGATGTCATTCATTCTCACAGATTTAATTACCACCTCTGGGGAGATAACCTTCCAATCTCTTTGTCAAGTCCTGACCACAAGTTTGAAATCCTACCATATTTCCAACTTTCTTCAGGACATCTACTTCAACTGGTCCCACCAAGCACCTTGAGAGAAACTTTTCTCAAATCTTTATTATCCTTCTCTCTAAACCTGTCCTTCCCACTAATTTCACCTTATCTGAGGCATCATTATACTTCCACTCTAATTTCTATGTTCCTAAATTTGAAGTTCTTTGAGTCTTATCTCTTCTTCATTTCTCATATCTGATAAAATCCTAAGCAATTCTACCCACCTCTGGCATCCTTTTGTTTTCTTATACCCCTACCAAAGATAGAGCCCCTCAATAACAAGCTTAGATGATACAGTGTGGAATAGTACCCAGAAAACCAGTTCAGAGTTGGAAAAATCTGAGTTCCAGTCTCTGGAAAAGTCATTTAATTGCTCAGTGACTCCAGGCAATTTTCTAAGACTGTAAGTAACAAAATAGTTGAATATCTGGGTTAATAGAGGGAGTTAGCTCTCTGAGATTTTCCTCTACCAATGGAATCATAGGTCTAATCAAATCCTATCTCAATAGCCTCCTAAAAAGATTCTCCCACTCCATCCTCTTCACATTCCCAACTCATTCTTAATATTACTACCATAATATTTCTTATGTATAGATCTGGTCAGGTCACTCTTCTACTAAAAAATATGCCATGGCTCCCTACTGTCTGCCAAATAAAATACAAAACATTCTGCTTTGTATTTAAGAGTTCAACCCTACCTTTCCAGAGATCTCATGTTATTTTTAGTTTTATGCATACTACAGTCCAACCAAGGTAGACAACTTTATGACCTCTAAATGTACAATGGTCTCTCATGTCTTTACTCAAGACTATTACCTATGCTTGAATGTCTCTAATAGATTGTAAGTTTTTTGAGGGAATGGTTTATTTATCTCTTTATTTACTTGGCTTTTCTTTGTATCCCTAGCACTTATCACAATGTCAAGCATAAAGCAGACACTTCATAAATATTTGTTGAATGACTTGAATGACATTCCTTCAATTTTTCACCTAAATTCTTTATTCTTTAAATCCCATCTCAAAAATACTTTGTTTTATAAAAATCTGTTAGGAGCAGCTAGATGGCACCATGAATAGAGCACTGTTTCTAGAGATAGGAGGACTACAGTTCAGGTATAGACTCAAATACTTACTAGTTGCATGATCCTGCAAAAGTCACTTAACTGTTGTATGCCTCAGTTTTCTCAGCTATTAAATGGGAATAATAATAGGACCTACCTCACAAAGTTGTTGCGATGATCAAATGAGTTTTCAATAAACAATAATCATGCCTCAGATAAACCTCATTCGCTATGATACTGCCATTGTGCAAAACACTATACTGTTTAAATGAGATAATACGTGTAAAGCATGAAAGACAAACCCTATTCCTCCATCTTCTCTATTACTCCAAAATATCAACTCTACTTATTCCCTTTACATAAGGTGACCAAAATTCAAATGCAAACAATTATGTAAGATGGGTAACACAATCAACCACTGTTAGCCATTAATACTCCAGGAACTTTTCCAGTCCCTTTAAGTCACATGGCCTATACACTCTGGCCCCTTCCTCAGCCTCTTCCCATTGGAAATTGGACTTCTTTCCCTAGAACCCTGGGTTCAGACTGCAGAGTTTTCACAACATCTTACCCAGTCTGGAGCCCACCATTCATTTTCTAGCTCTCTCCTTCACCTCGGCTTCCTCTTATAGGAAATTGGGCCTCCGCCAAACCTCTATCTTACCTACCTACTCTTTCCTCTGAATAGATATTTTCTTCTCTTATTTTAATGTAAAGTACATGCCACATCCAAGGGAAGTAGGCCCATCAGATGCAGAATGATAATATCATTAGGGCACAACTTCAGCAGCTTTGCAGCATTTGAGAACAAAGCTGTCCTTTGTACACATGCATCTACAAATATTCTACATGTGCCCGTCCCTTCATCTTTGTTCCTTCAGTATTTCACTCTTCCTAAGGATGCTGTGTGTATTGGTGGGAGAGGACATCCCAGGTTTTTGAAGGAAATACACATATCCCTTCCATATCATGAATTTCCCCATTGTGGTTTTGATGTATCGCGGGTCAGCATAAGAAATCAAATGGGAAGAGTTTTGAAGAGAGTTTTGTGGAAGCCTCAGACAACATAAAAAAAGTTTAGAAACTCAGAAATGTATAAAATGTAATCTATATAAAATATATCTCAACATATTTTATCTTTAATACACTATAAATAATTTTTAAGTTGAAGTAAATAAAAAGTTAAAGTTTCCCCCTGCATACTTAACCCAATTTTTATAATAAGATTCTGTAAATACCCCTTAAAAGAAAAAGAAGAAACTCAAGACTTCTTTTTTGGTACAAAGGGAAGGCAAAAAGCTTTATCTGGATTTTTCAGATAATAGGAATGCTCTTCACCTAGTCCCTAAGATGTGGAAAGGATTCTATTATATTTAATATTTCTCATTATTTGTGTATTCTAGATTAATTTATATAGTAGATGGTATTGAACTTATTCTTCTGGAAATAGGTCATCAAGTATGTTGATCATTGTAATATATTAAAAACTGTATCCACATTAAATATATATATACACACACACACACACACACACACACACACGTGTGTGTGTGTGTGTGTGTGTGTGTGTGTGTGTGTGTGTGTGTAGGCAATGTTGTTATTTACTCCTTTTTTAGCCCAATTTGACTCTTTGTGTTCCCTTTTTTTTTTTTGGAGGAGGTAGTTTGTTTTTTTGTTTTTTTTTTGGCAAAGATACTGGAGTAGTTTGCCATCTCCTTCTCCTGTGGCAAACCAAGTTAAGTTCCCAGGGTAAAATAGATAATAAATCTGTGAGGCTGGATTTGAACTCAAATCTTTCTGATTCTAAGCTAGGCACTCTATCTACTCTGCCACTTACCTGCCCTACATTTCAGTAGAATTCATAAACTATGACAGTAAGGGAATAAGCATTTATATAGTAAATACTCTGGGCTACACACTTTGCAAATATCCCCTCATTGGATCCTTACAACAACTCTGAGGTAAGTGCTATTATTATCCCCCTTGTAGCTACAACAGTAATAATAATCCTCTATGGCATGATGTGTATGGTGTGGCTAGGAGATCACTGGATGAGGATCTAGATCCTAGACCTTTCCCTTCCCCTTACCAGCTGAGAGACCTTAGGAAAATCACTTCAGATTTTCTTTATTCTTCTTCAGCCTTGGGTTTCCTAATTTGTAAAGTGAGGATGTTGGGCTGTGTCATCTCTAGAGTTTCTTCTGGTTCTAGCCTTCTACCATGTCAATTTGCAAAGGTATTACCTTAGTTGGTCTTTATGATAACCCAGTGGCATAAAAGATACAGTTTGGGACCTAAAGTTGTCAGAAAAATCCAGGTTCAAATCCTGCCTCCAAAAGTTACTAGGCACATAGCCACGGCAAGTCACTCAATCATATTTTTCAATAAATATTTCTTGTGCCGGGCACTATGTTCAACTTTTCTTAATCTTGGTTTCCTCATTTATTGAAATAGAAACCATAGATTTATGAGCTAAAATACAACATGTTAAGTGACTTGGCCATAGTCATACTTCCAGTAAATGGCAGAGAGAGAAGCAAGTTTCCAGAATAAGGCCTTCTGACTCTAGATCTGGTGCTCATTTGACTGTACCAATCTGCTTCCCTCATATAGAAAACACATAAAGCCTTCCTCACAAGGATGTTAGAGGCTTAAGTGAAATTATACCTATACAGAGTGTCCCAAAAATCTAAGTTCAATTTTAAGCTATTAAAGCTACCATAGGCGGCAATTAGGTGACTCAGTGAATAGAGTCCTCAGGAAGACCTGAGATCAAATCTGACCTTAGATACTTCCTAACTGTGTGCTCTTGAGCAAATCACTTTACTGCTATTTGCTTTAATCCCCTGAAGAAACAAATGCAAATCACTCCAGAATATTTGCCCAGAAAACCCCATGAACAATATCATCATGTTCTGGTCCACAGGATCACAGAGAGTCAAACACAACCAAATGACTAAACAAAACTGCACTAAGAGATTTGGAACACCCTACAAACTAAGTATCCCATTATTCTTATCTTCAGTTTACAGATTAGGAAATCGAATGGAGTTCTGATGGTAGAGCTAGAATTTGGATCCAGATCTTTAAGGATGCCTACTCCAGTGACCTTCCCACCCCAAGGAACCTCCCAATTCAAGTGAGGGTAGGGCACTGGAATTAACAAAACAATCTTAATTTACCTCACAGTAATTTCCCAGAGTATTTGGGATTAACCATCGCACTAGTATGTGTTTATCTTGAGGATAGGGATAGGGATAGGGATAGGGACAGAGACCCATGAATTTATTGGTTTCCTGAACTCCCAGGTGAGGAAACTCATTCACTATATGAATATAGATCAGAGTCTTCCCTACAGAATGACTTAGCTATGATTAGCAATGCCAGAATCCAGGATAACTAACCCCAAGGGATTCATGACAAGAAAGGCTAGCCACCACCAAAGAAGGGAAATTGATGGAGTCAGAATGCAGGCGGAAACACACCATTCTTCACTTTATTTCCTCTCTGAATTTTTCTCTAGTGTAAGAGATAAATGTCTTCTTTCACAACATGATGAACATAGAAATATATATTGTATGATAACACATGTACAACCTACATCATATTACCTGCTGTCTCAGAGAGGGGAAATAAGGAGGGGAAGAAAGGGAAAAGGATAGAAAAATGTCATAAAGCCATTATTAAAAATTATATTGACATATAATCTGGGGGGAAAATAACTTTCCTTATAACTAGTGGTCTTAGAGAGTTGCCTAGAGCTCTGAGAAATGAGGGAACCCCTCCAGGCTCACACAACCAGGATGTGGCAGGGATGGAATTTGAACCCAGGACATCTTGACTTTGAGCTCTCCATCTACTCTGCCAAGCCACATTTTTAGCTCAATAATAGCTTCTCATAACATATGGACTCCAAGGACCTATATTGTTTCTGAGTTGCAAACTTAAATTACAAAAAATTATATAGCCTCAGCCAGGATGGTGAAGTTGCTAAATGAATCCCATTGTTCTGTCTTTTCTGGTGATTTGTTGTCTTGGGCTTTTTCAATATTCATAGTGAAACATAAGTCTCTTTTCTCTTGACTCTAAAAGCGATGGGCGACAAGACAGACTGCAGGGGAGAATAAGGAATGTGTTCTCATTTCTGCCCTGCACCTTTCCCTGCACCATAAACATTCCAATAGTTTTCCATGAACCCTGGATGTTTGTGAGAGATTTGTCGGGAGGGGAGAAGGATTGAATCAGACTGGACCAAACCTTTGCCTCCTGGATATATGGACATATGACGGAGAGTGGAGACAGACAAGATCTTGGACTCAAGACTATTTTGGGGCAAACACAAACAAGCCTGGAGAATATTAAGAATGCACTCTGGGCTGCTATTAGAACATGCATCTAATCATCTAGGCTCAAGGTCGATGTCCTCTTATGCCAGAAGAATGATGTGGTAAAGTAGGCATTGTTCTAGAGAGCAGAGGTCGGAGACTGAGAGCTAGAAGGAACCTCACAAGCCATCTAGTCTCAACTTCCCACCCCCATTTTACAGAGGACCACACCATGGTATGGAAAATGTAAGTGACTTGCCCAGAATAATATAAGCTACAGAGGTGGCATGTGAATCCAGATCTTCCTAACTCCAGCTCTCTATCTACTACACTATGACCCCAATGGAAGAGTAACAACCCTCTCTGGAGGGCATTTCTAGAGCTCTCCCTAGCACCAGGGGACAGTACCTCTGTGCAGTTGGAGAAGGAGCCAAGACTACCATGGGGCTACATCCCAGATGCTGACCACTGTGGGGCAGGGTGAGTGAGGAGAGCCAGGTGGATGTCCTCATCATCCTCCAAGTGGCAAAGCCCTGAGCTATTCCTCCTCCTCAAGGTCTTATAATCAATACAGCTCGTTCTAAGAATTCCTTTCCACAAGGTCTGGGTAGATTGTGTTCTCCCTCCCTGTAACCCAAGGGAACTGCCTGGCCTAAGGACCTGAGATTGGTTCAGAATCAACTGAGCAGGAGGATTATCAGTCAATGTCAACTGCTGCCACATTCAAATTCCCTCCCTTAAGAGCTCCCTCTCTTCCTTTCCTTCCATTAAGAAGAATCTTCCTCTGTGGTTATTTGGAACTTACTTTTTTTTAAATCTTATTTAATTAATTAATTTAGAATATTTTTCCATGGTTACAAGATTCATCCTCTTTCCCTCTCTTCCCCACAACCCCCTCCAGTAGCCAATGCACAATTCCACTGGATTTTACATGTGTCATTGATCAAGACCTATGTCCATATTATTGACATTTATACTAGGGTGATCATTTAGAGTCTACATCCTATTTGGGATTTTCTTGACTGGAGTGATTGGCCATTTTCTTCTGCATCTTATCTTATAGATCAGAAGAGTGAGACAAGCAGAGTTAAGTGATTTACCCTGGGTCAAACAGATAATAAGCATTTGATGCTGGATTTGAACTTAGCCTTCCCTGACTCCAGGCCTAACATTCTATCTAAGAACCAAGAACTTTATAAGCACCCCTTTATAAGTATTACACTCTGTAGTAGTGTAATGGAAAGATAGTTGGAATTGGAGTCAGAAGATCTGAGTTCAAATCTAGTATCTGTCATTTATTGCCTATATGATGACAGGCAAATCAATTCTCCTCTCTGGGTCCCAGTTGACTCATCTTGCAAAATGAAGGAATTGAAGTAGATGATATCCATTTCCCTTCCAGCTCTTAATTGATAATGTTACATCAATTTCTCACAGATCTTTCATCTTCTGGGACTCTAACACTTAGATTTTCCTTGATATCTCCCTAGACAAGGCTTCTCCAGAGCTGGCTTTTCCTTCTCTTATACCACCTGCATCACAGGGCCAGAAGGAGGAGTTGGAACACTCACCATCATTTTTCTACCCTCTTCTTGTCTAATGACCCCAGAACCATCTCTCCTCTTTTAATGTTAACTCTATCTTGTCCATATCCTTGTGACTCTTATTATGTGACCTCTAGGTTTCTACCCCCTCATCCCCAGTAAGACTAAGTCTTCATCTCCACCTCAATCCCTTCTCCTTTCTGGACACACTTCTGGTCCCTAAATTTCTTAATTTCCTCAACTCCTATGACCTCTGCCTTCAATGTAGTTCAACCATGAACAGAAGGGGTGGTCCGTTAGACCCTCACCCCAGCCCAGTTCAATTTAATTTGCCCAGGAAGCCAAATATCTAGATACTCTGGCCCACTGCCACAGGGAATAAATGAATGCATCATTATCACTCACCAAAAAAAAAAAAAAAGGAACACTCCATCAAATAGATCTTCTATGTTAAATTTGCCATTTTTAAAAATTGCTACATTTAAGTGGACTTGAGGAATAGAACAAATCTACAGGATTTTCAAGTGTCTGTTCCAACATAGAATATCAATGATATGGGATTTTAAGACTCAACCCAAAGCACAGACTTTCCTAGGATACAGACAAAACTAATAATAATAATAAAAAAAAGCACAATCCAAGGAGGAAGATTAATGTAGCTGATTAGGCCTTAATTAGGCAGAACTTCCTGTGGCAAGGAGTCCCCTCAATCTGATTAATCCTTATGGTCTCTGGGTGCCAGAGTCATAGGCTAAAGAACCTACAAGGGACTTCACAGACCATTTAGTCCAACCATTTTATGCAAGATCACACAATAACTGATAGACAAGATTTGAATGCAGGTCCTCCAACTCCCAGGCCAGCTCCCTTTGCATCATACTATGTCTCTGTAGACATCATAGAGCAACCAGGGGATTTGGAGGGATCACTGGGTATTAAGTCCAAGGCACAAATTAGAAGAATCTAGAACTTATCCTGGATAAAGGAAATGACAGTGATGTAAGTCTCTGGATGTTCTGCTCAGGGTTGCATCCTCCTGAAGAAAAATACATGACTGGATTTGGGCAAAATGTCACTCCTGAGATTGCAATGTAGCACCTTCCCTTTCCCCACCAAAGCCCAGCATTTTAGTAAGGGGAACTGAGTTCTAGTGCTTTTTCTACTAAAAAATAAGCTGTACGGCTCTGAGAAAGGAAATCATTTCTATCTCTAGGTATCATTTTGGTCATTTGTAAAATGAAAGATTGGTGGGGCAGAGAAGGGGACAGGGAAAGAACCACTATCTCTAGTACCTACCTCACAGGGTCATTGTAAGGCTTACATGAGATAATGTGCTTCGAAAATGTTCATGTGTCATATAAATGTCAGTTGTTATTAATGACATCATTAAATGATTGAACTGCTGACACAGCCTGGCTAGGAGGCTCTGCTCACTTCACCTCTTGTGGTTCCAGGTAACGCTCTGAGACGGTAATTTGCAGAGCAGTTTCTGATCTGGTAGAGGAGAGAGTTCCCTCACCAGAGAGTGCCTTACATTGATGAAATCTTAGAGAGATAGATGAAAATTGATTGAGAGATAGAAGATAGAGATACAGTCATGTTGTAAATACATGCATACATCCATATGGGTGTGTGCATCCATATACATACATGTAAAGATGATATCCAAGATCATTCCGACTCAAAAAAACTATATGCCTTATGTCCAGGTTTTTCTCTGGACTCTAGGGAGTCAGGAATAGGGATCTTGCTCTAGAAATCTCTCTCTTGAACATACTCCAAAATTTCACTTAAGTTTTAGAAAGTGCTTTCCTCAAAATAATTGTAAGGTAGGTACTACAAATATGAAAATCATTCTCATTTCACGGACGAGGAAACTGACCAAACCTCAGAGAGGTTGGTTTGCTTGGGGTCAAATAACTCCCAAGGGTCGGAACTGGGACTCTAATCTATTGCAGTGGCAATAATAATAATTATTAATATAATAATAGGGAGTCAGCTAAGCGATACAGTAAATAGAGTGCCAGACCTGGAGTTAGGATGATTCTCCCTTCCTGAGTTCAAATCTGGACTCAGATACTTACTATCTGGGGGATCCTGGGCCAGTCATTCAGCCCTGTTTCCTCAGTTTCCTCATCTAAAACCCTAGATGGGTTCACAAAAAGTAAGATATGCCTGAAAAATGACTGAACAACAATAATAACAATAGTAATAACTGATATATAATGATAGCTGACATTTATATAATGTTTTTTTATTTACATAGTATTTTAAGATGTTATGATTAAAATTCTCTGGTAGACCATAGCTTAATTTATAATCATTTATTAAATAATAAAAAATGGGCCAGAGAAAGAAAAGGTACCAGCCACATGTGGACGACTCTTCTCTTAGTAGGCCACTGCTTCCAGTCAGACCTCACACCTCCTCAGGCCAGGATTCCAAGGAAAAGGACCCTATTTCCTTCCCTTCCCCCAATTTATATCACTTTTCCAAGCCTCTTTGGTTGGGGAAGTCCATTTCAGTGAAGACAAGAGGAGGGTCTTCTGGATGCCAGGAGTCATGGTGGCACAGCCTATGTTCACTTTTCTCTGCCTGACTTTGTCGAGCTTATTTAGTTGCTTCACTATCCAAGAGATACAGAAAAAAGAACTTGTCTCCTTCCTACTTCATAGAGGGGAAAGAAACATGTTTGTAGTTTTAATCTTAAAATCAACCTTTTTCTTTTCTTTTAAAAAACAAATAGGGTGAAGGCAGCTAGGTAAGTCAGTTGATAGAGACCCAGCCCTAGAAATGGAGCTCCTGGGTTCAAATTTGGCCTCAGACACTTCCTAAATGTGTGACCCTGGGCAAGTCACTTAACTCCCATTGCCTGGTCCTTGCCTCTTTTCTGTCTAGGAATCAATACTAGGTATTGACTGATACTATCTAGTATTGGTTCCAAGGCAGAAAGGATTCTAAAATGGAAGGGAAGATTTAAAAAAAATAAAATAAGTTGTTTTGGAGTGCCAAAAAGGGGGTACAGGTTAATGTTAAATTTCCACAAAGATTTGCAAGAGCATTATATGTAGATTTATATAGTTAGCATCTGCCTGCCAATCTTGCTTCTATACTTACTATCTGTGGACCTCTCTAAGCTTTAGTTTTTCTCATCTGTAAAATGAGAAGATTGGACTATGTGACCTTTAAGTCCAGTTCTAAGCATGGTCTTGGGTCCAAATTTGTACCACATCATACTGTATTTCTGTGCAAACTTTGCCTACAACATATTGTAGCAGCTAATGAAATTCAATGTAATGACTAGGCTTTCTTAGCATATGACCCAATAGTACACTGTGGGAACCATGAGATTTCTAATTTGCTGAAGGAGGAAGAAGTTTCTTTAAATTCAACCACTGCTGCTACAGAGCCACTACTGGGAGAGGAGAGAGTAGCACATGATCAATCATCTGTGAGCTGGTGATGTGAGTGTCCTTGAAATTTACTGCCCTGGAGCAAAGCTCCATTCTCCCTGGTCTAGTTACAGTTTGCACAAATAGGGTAAAGTCTCTTGCTCAAGGTCACACCAGTAATAAGTATCAGAAGCAAGAATTAGAAGGGTCTTCTGCCTTCAAATCCAGGGTTCTTTGTTTGTGTTAGCACAGTAATGATTTTCTTTGAGGGTCAATAGGTGCCAGTTACTAACACTGACATGGCAGCTTAGAACAAGTTATGACTTCCTACCAATGACTCCCTAACCTTCCATCATTAAACAAGAGGCAATTAGAATGCAATGCTAGAGCTTGTAACTCTTGTATTCTGAGTCCTAGTTCCTGCTTTTCCCTTTGTTAGCTTTCTTTTGATTTCTTTTTCTTTGATTGAGAGAACCTAAGAGTGGAGAAGGGAGCTCATTACAGTAACACTGAGATTTCTGATCTATTGAGAGAGGAAAAAAATATTTGTAGGCTGAGACCATTGATGAGAGAGGAGAGAGTGGGCAGGAGAGGAATCATCCCCAGAATGGTTATGTGAGTGACTGCCCTTTAAATTTAATGATTTATAAATTGTTTGCTGTCTTAATGAGAAGGGAGTGGGAACTGGGGGGAAAGAATTGTTGAAATAACATAAAAAAATTGTTATTATATGTAATTGGAAAAATGTTATAAATAAATAAATTTAGAGATTTAGTGGTCTAGGAATTTAATCCAAGATGATTAGGATATCCTAGCTCCTATCCAGGATACCAAGGATAACAACCTTGATAGTTTGAGGAAAGATCTGGAGTCAAAGGAAAAATGAAAGTGTACTTCTAATAATAAATCTTGAATCAGGGAACTAGGTCTGTAGATACAAAGCTACACTATTATGTATAATATGATGAGATAGGGAAGAAAGGTAGCCCAGAAAGTTCTAAGAGATCACTTCTTGTGGGGAGAGGATCATGGAATTCTTCACAGATGAGGTAGAGCCTGATCTTAGCCTTGAAGAATTTGTAAGGTTGCAATGGGTTGATATTGGCTGGGAATGGAGGCTGGGAAGGTTAAGGTTAGAAGGTAGGGGTAGGGAAAATCCTAGTGTTGGGAATTGTGGCAGAGGGAGAAAAACAATGAAAATGGTCAGGGCAGAGGAAGGCGATAAGTATTTATTAAGCATGTCCACATTTTACTGTGTCTGCACATCCCATTATTTTATTTTAAGCTACTTAAGGGAAAGGATCCTCTTATTTATCTTTTTATGTCCCCTCAGAGCAACAGTGACTTCTATTTCCTACATACTAATTCTTTTTTTATTATTGTTGCTGTTGTTAGAAACTAACTTTTACTTTTCTTTTACTCCCTGGGATACAGATGTAAACATAAAATAAGGCAGTCCCTGGCCTCAAGGAGCTATATTGGGAGGGAGGGAAGCCAATACACAAAAGGGAGCTGAAAGGGGGAAGGAGGTAATGGAGGATGGGAAATGGGGAGAGAGAGGAACATGGTGCTGATGAGGTTCAATACTGTGTATTGATTCCAAGGCAGAAGAGTGGTAAGGGCTAGGCAATGAGGGTTAAGTGATTTGCCCAGGGTCACATAGCTAGGAAGTGTCTGATGCCAAATTTGAACCCAGGACCTCCCATCTATAGACCTGGCTCTCAATCCACTGAGCTACCCAGCTGCCCCCTTACACTTGGATTTTTAAAAATCAACTTCACAAGCACAAAAATGAAGAAAATGAAGTTAGACTGAAGCTTGGCTACAAAATATCTGGAGATTTGAGTGAGCTCAAAATTATTTAATAGGGTCCCTGGGCAGTCAAAAAAAAAAATGTGATTTTGGGCTGTGTGAAGAGGCCTAGAGATATAATCATCTTTCTGTCTTTTGCTCTGGAGCATGGTGTTAAATTCTCAGTGCCATATTTGAAGAAAAGAGGACTCCAAAGACTACCTAAAGGAGAGGCAACCAGGATGGAGAAAGGATCTTAAGTTCATAACATGTGAGGATTAGTAGATGGTACTGGTAATCTGTGGCCTGAAGAAGAGAAAGTGTAATGGCAACCTGAGATCACAAAGCTAGAGCTGAAAAGCACCTAAGAAGCCATCTAGTTCAGCCCTTTCATTTTACAGTTGATGAAAATGAGTCCCAGGAAGAAAAAGTTACTTGTCTAAAAATATTCATGGAATCAGTGTCCAAGGTGGTATTTGAACGCAGGCTCCCACTCACTAGAGGTCTTCTGATGAACACAGGGTAGCCACTTGTGGTGCCAGAACAAGTCATTATCTATCCTGCCTTTATTCCTTCATAGTCAATGTTCTGTGGATTATTGTACAAATGGATAAAACACTGTAATAATTGTTGTTGCCATTACTTCCATGAGATTTTCTATCTGTATTCAAATAACAACAAAATGAGAAAATTAGAATAACAGTTGGAATATTCCTATCACTTTAAGGTTTACAGATTATATAAATGAGATTTTTAACCTTTGAATTAATTCCCCAGAAGTCCTTAGTATTTCCCCAAATTCCCTATAATCTCTCCTGCATCTCCAGGATGGTGAGATCACATTATTGGCATTTAACTGGTGGTAATGCCTCCCACACACTCTCTTTGGGCATGATACAGCAATCAGCAGTGATGGTGGTAAGGTGGGGATTTAAAAAATGGCTAACCAGCCATGGGCACATGACTTTTATTTTGTATTCTCTTTATTCTTTGATTTCTAATGATCTTTAATAAACCTCATAAAATATAATATTTAAATTATATGAGATATAATTTTAATTTTTACAAGTTATTGATATACATGCAGTAGTTCATTTGAACATGTGAGAATTAGAAAATAATGCCAGTAAAGTCCCTTTGGTAACTGTACAATGCTGCACAAATAGATGTAAGGCAGCATTTGTATCACTGAAGAAGAGCATAGCTCCTTAGCAGTAAGAATCCATATCCTCAAGAGAAGGTTTGAAGAGGTAATAACAGAGGAGGAAAGAGGAGGAAGCTGTACTGCCATGATGACCGCCCACCAGAAAACTGATAGGTATTGTAGAATTATAACGATTCCCATTATACTGCGTGTGGTCAGCACGTTATTTGAATTCACATTGCCTGTTTCCATTGGGCAAAAATCAGTTTCCATATTTACTTAATGACACTTTTAATTGTGCAAATTTGAATACATTCAACCACTTCCAGGAGATTCATTTGTCCTCTTTAGAAACTAGCTGTACAGTATCCCAGGGGGGTGGAAAGAGTCCATGGAGGTCACATAGACCCTTCCCCTGCCTCTAGGCAGGACTAAACTCAAAATTTCCTAGACGGATGCCCATTCATTTCCAGAAAGAGACAGAGAGAGAGAGAGAGAGAGAGAGAGAGAGAGAGAGAGAGAGAGAGAGAGAGAGAGAGAGAGAGAGAGGAGATCTAGTTCACTCCAGTAAAGCTTGCTATTCAGGCTCATTGTTTTCCAGAAGCCTTTGGTGAAGTTAGTAAAACAGGAGCCATTTGTCAGTGGAGGTGACAGCTCAGCCCCTGGGCCCTAAGCCAGGCAGTGATACTTTTATTACCATGAGAGAGCCAGGGATGAATCAATGTCGGGCTTTGGTAAGAAATATCCTGTCCACTGCCCTGGGTGATGTGAAGACATCCGGAATGGTCTCCCGGGAACCATGACATCATCCTGGACTGGCACCTGTATGGTATGCTGGGGACCCCTCCTGAGACTCTCTGAATGCCCCTCTTAGTCCCTTCCTGAGGAAGGCACAGAAAAACATGACCTTTGGTTTGTAGTAGCTGAGGCATGAATCTTCCCAGTATTCACTACCTGGGTTAGAGGGATGCTTCTGCTAAATAGGCTCTCTAACCTCCTTTCCCCCACCCCACCCCTACTCTCATTGTCCCTCTGTACCCCAGTTGGAGTCCTCTGCCTCATTGCTCCCTGCCTGGTCAAGGAGACAAGAAAGATTCCTGTCTGGCCTCTAGCTTTGGGAAAGCTGTTTCTGGACACAATTGGACCAGTTGGAGAAGTACTCTAATTCAAATGAATACTGAGCTCTTATAAGGCTGTAGATTTTGGATTTTATCCTAGAGGCAATTTTTTTTAAAATAAAAGAATAACATAATCAGGGATAATAAAGTTATTGTCTCCAAAGTCAAGAATGTCATGAGGGAACTTGGTAAATGGCTAGGTCCTAGGAGCTTCACCTATTCTAAACCCTATGCATTCTAAGCATTACTATCAATCAATCAAAAATGATTTATAAAGCATGTGCCATGGATCATGAAACTTACTGTGGATAAAAAATCAAAAATGAACTATTTCCATGGGGGCATCGAGGTGGCTAAGTAGTTAGAGAGCTAGGCTTGAAGTTGGGAAATCTTGGGTTCAAATCTGCCCTTAGACACTTTCTAGCTCTGTGACCTTGGACAAGTCACTTAATCCTTATGGCCTAGCTTTTATGGCTCTTTTGCCTTAGAACCAATACATGGTATTACTTCTAAAATGGGAGGTAAGAGTTGTTTGTTTTTTTAATGGACTATTTCCTTACCCTTAAGGAGCTTATATTTTTATTAGAGGAGACAGCATGTACTACTCATATTAGTATATTCTAAATATATAAAAACAATTACAAAGGGGAGAGAGAGAGAGAGAGAGAGAGAGAGAGAGAGAGAGAGAGAGAGAGAGAGAGAGAGAGAGAGAGTGGACAGGACACTGAGAGGATTAGGAAAAACCTCTCCCAAAAGGTGATATTTGAGTGGATCTTTGAAGGAGACTGGAAACTCAAAGAGGTGGAAATGATGAAGGATTGCATTCCAAGTATGGTGCAGGGTGAGATGGAAATAAAATGTATGAATAACAGCAGGAAGACCAACTTCACAGGACCATAGAGTCCACAAAGGGAAATGGTAGGTCATGAAGGGCTTTAAATGCTAAATGATCCTAGAGGTGATAGTGAGCCAACGAAATTTATTGAGCAGGAGAGTTTCATTTTCAAGTTGAAAGATGGAGAGGCAGGTATACCATAACTTAGAGGGAGAAGATGAAGCCTGGCAAGTCTAAGCACGTTTGCCTGATTTCACCCCTGCCTTTTTTTGTCCTTTAAGTAATCTCATCCCTCATACTGGAAGGACAAACAATCTTTTCTGGAACCAAGGATAGGAGAATGTTTATTAGACTTCCCTTTCCTCAATAGATATGTATGAATTCAGTGATTCACCACACTTGAAATGGGCCATCTGATGTAAATGCGGGGCAGGGATATATGGTGAAGGGCCTCTAACTCTCAACGTCTCTTTATCTCGCTCTGCCTCAATTTCCTCATCTGTAAATTGGGGATAACAATAGCACCAAATTCACAGAATTGTTATGAGTTTCAGAATAAACTATGCAAATACCATCTAAGACCTAAGGAACTATAAAAATAATAAATGTTATTCTGATAATTGGGCATCTAGGTGGCCCAGTGGATAGGGCACCAGCCCCAGAGTCAGGAGGACCTGAGTTCAAATCTGGTCTTAGATACTTAGTAGCTATGTGACCCTGGGCAAGTCATTTAACACTGTTTACCTCCATTTCCTCATCTGTTAAATGAGCTGAAGAAGGAAATAGCAAACCAATCCATTATCTTTGCCAAGCGACCCCAACTGAGTTCATGAAGTGTAGGACATGGCTAATCAACTAAACAACAACAAACTCTAATAATAGGAATAATAATTATCAATTAAAATAATTATCATTCTTTCCTGAATAGTTCCTGAGGCTAGTGGTTGCATCTAGGGAAGTGGTTGCAGGAGAGCTCCCGGTACAAGTGCGATTGGTGAGTGGTTCTGCTAAGCACTCACCCTGCAGTGTAGACAGAGTCCTGTCACTTCCCTCTCCCCGTGATGGGGTCATTCTCCTGATTGAGTTTGGCGATTTGCATTGGGATCGATGTAGGGGCGAATGCTCTGTGACAGCAGTAAGTGATGGGCCACCCTGCCTGGATAATCATGTGTGTTGGGAGATGGAGGGCAGCGAGCTGTTTTTCTGTCACTTGCAGTTAGATCAATGACTGTACATGAGCGTTATCTTAAGCACCCGGGTTGCAATTCTTCCCATAGCTCAAGACCACACGATGACACTTCTGCATCGCCTTTTTCCCAGCCCCCCAGGCAATTGTTCTCCTGCTTCTCTGTGAGGCTGGGATGGATCAGAGTCTCTGCTTCCTCCTTCTCCTTCGCTCCAGGAAGTCAGGCAGTCATGAAGCATTTATTAAGTATTTACTACATGCCAGGCTTCGCTGGGAAGCAGCTGGGATGCAAGGAAAAGCAAAAACAGGATGGCAAGCCCTGAAAGAGCTCCCATTCGGATGAGGGAGCACATATCCAAAGAACTGTGTACATGCAGGCTCTCTGCAATGTAAATGGGAAGTGATCCCAGAGGGGAGGCAGCAGCAGAAGGCTGGACAGAGCCCAGAGGACGAGAAGGGGATATGGAGCTTTTGGGGTTTCCTGCTCCCCTCGGGTTATAGCCCTGAAGCAATGCCATGGTCCCCGGTGGGCTGGATGAACATTCCCAGTTCAAGGCTAAACATTGTTTTTGATGGGAGTTCCCACTTCTGTGTTTCCAGAAATGTCACCCTTTTTAGGTTTGGGAGAAAGAAGAAGTGTTGCCCAGGCACTAGCTAGGATGTGCCGATATATCCTTGTGTTACACTTGGGTTGCTCCTAACGATTGAAAATAGGCTAGTGTTGGACGTTACCTGATGGGAGTTTCTATTATATAATATATATTAATATATATCTAGTTGGAGTTGGAGTTTTATCTAATGTCCCATTCAGTGAAAATGGACTGAGCACTTGCTGTGTATAAGGTCCGGGGCTCTCTGCTGAGGACCAGTCCCAGTTCAGCTACTTACTTCTTGGGCCACTTTCTCCTCTCTTGGTGGTAGTGACATCCCTTGCCTTGAGAAAAAAAATGGGGGAGGAAGGGCCAGAAGGGAGCCATCCCCTGGAGGGTAGGGGAGTGGCATTGGAGAGGATAGTCCAACTTCAGGTTCAGAGAGGGGTGAGTGCCTCATCCTCCAGAAAATGGGGGGGGGAGGGGGAAGGAGGGGGGGAGGCCAATCCTGGGGCAGGGAGGCTCTAAGGATGGGACTTATGACCTGGTTGGGTCATGCAGTAGTAAAGAACAAAAGAACAATCAGGGCCTGCCACTCCTCCCAGCCCTCAGGAAGAAAGTGAACCCCACACTAATTACAGCTCTGCTAACAGAGCTGCAGTTACCTCCACTATAAAATTAGGGAACTGAATTAGATATCCCTAAGGTCCTTTTCAACTCTAAATCTTACCATCCGGTGAACTGCATGGCCAGAGGCAACACAGGAAAGTAGTAAAAGACTACTTAGTTCATCCCTGAATCTGAGTTTTCATGAGCAACTAATTAATAATAATAATAATAATAATGAACATTTATATAGTGCTCTAAGATTTGCAAAGTACTTTACAGCCATTACCTTATTTGGCCTCCCAACAGCTCAGTCTAAATACTATTACTACTACTACTAATGCCATTTTATATAGTACTTACCATATGCCAAGCCCTGTGATAAATACTTTACAATTTAGGGTAGCAGCTGGGTGATTCAGTAGATTGAGAGCCAGATATAGAGATGTGAGGTCCTAAGTTCAAATCTGGCCTCTGACACTTCCCAGCTGTGTGACCCTGGGCAAGTCACTTAACCCCCATTTCCTAGGCCTTACACTCTTCTTGATTCTAAGATGGAAGATAAGGGTTTAAAAAAATCTTTACAATTTATTATCTCACTAATGATTCTCATAACAACCCTGTGAGTTAAGTACTATTATTAGTCTCATTTTACAGTTGAAGAATCTGAGACAAAGAGGTTAAGTGACTTGCCCAGGGTCACAGAGCTAGTAAGTAGCTAAGGCTGGTTTTGAACTTGAAAAACAGGCAAAAGATATTTTCAAAACAGGTAAAGCCCTTCAACCCTTAGGCTACAACAGACTGGAGGTACCAAATGATATCTGTCACATGGAACCTGGTGATTTAATTATTGTTCTGATCAAGCTGCAGGAGGTACGAGGCCAAGTGTCACTGAAGCATATCCTTTCTGTAAAGCTACTTGTTACTATATTTTAAAAAAGAGTGGGAATGGATAGCAGGTGGCACTCACATCTCTTTCAAGAGAGAGGGAATTAGTCTAGTCTAGCATTTACTTAGCACCTACAAAGGTTGAGTTACTGTGGCTGATACATAGTCTCTGTCTTTAAATAGTTTACAATCTAACTGGGGATATGGCCTCAGTTTCCTCACCTGCAAAAAAGAAGGGGTTGTCCTAGATGTGCTCCAAGGTCCTTTTTAGCTCAAAAATCCATGAGCCTCTAAACCTAGAATGTCCTCTCCTTCATTCACTACTGGGAATCATAAGGCAGGCATGGGGGGAAAATTACCTAGAGATAAAGGAGAGAAGGAGAAAAACAAACCATCAAACAAACAAAACAAAATGTTGTCAGGAACAAGATTTGGCCTGATGAGAACAAAAGTTCACAAAGGGAGCAATCCCATAGGGTTAGAGTAACTAGGAAAAGTCTCATCCATAGTCTTTGGGGAAAAGCAAAAAAGGGGACATACAAAAGGGAAGAAAAAGTGGTTCGTTGGTTCATGGAGCAGATTATGTGGCAGGAAGATCTCAGTAGTAGGTTACCCAGTGAATGGAATGTTAGACTAGGAGTCTGGAAGACCTGAGTTCAAATACTTTCTCAAACATCAACTGTGTGACCCTGGACAAATCATTTAACCAATCTGTGCCTCAAGTTTCCCCATTTGTAAAATGGCAATAATAATAGCATCTTCTTCAACATGTTGTGAGGATTAAATGAAATAATATTTGCAAAGTTTTCTGAAATTTTTAAATGCTATGTGAATGCTAGTACCATCCCAAGTGAGAGATGCATTAAAGTTGGAAGAAGTTTTTCAAATTATCTAGTCCATCTCTATCAGTTTTACAGACGAGAAAATGAAGACCTAGTTCTGAGTTTTATGCAACTAGCAAATAGCTGTGCCAAGATATGGACTCAAGTCATCTAAATCCAATGATCTTTCCACCATATCACATTTCCTACTTTTTTCCCCTAAGCACAGTGCTTGATCACAAGAGGCAATTTTTGCAGTGGAAAGATCACCAAACTATGAATCAGACTTGGATTCCAAAAGTTCTAGACCTCCCATTGGTTATGTATGTGATCTGAGTCAATGAATGTATTTTTCTTTGCCTCATCTGTAAAATGGGCATAGTCATGCTTACCCCATCTATTTCATATTGAAAGTGTCAGAATCAAATAAGTTTACCTAAGAGTAATTTGGAAAAAAAATAAACTGACATATTAGTATGGATATCATGAATACCATAAAGAAAATGTGATAGACTCCACCTCAGGCTGGAGAGGGAGAGACCTGGGATAATGGCTCCTCAGCTAAGTTGTGGCCATGACCATCTCATGGCAAACATCTAAGGGGTGCCATCCAGAGCCAACTGAGACTTGGTTCTCTGAAACCCATTTCTGATTCTGTATGTCATTCGGTTTTCACTTTCTTCCTGGTAATTCCAGGATCTTAAGCCTGGAATGGTTCGAGACCTCAGCATCTCCCATTGCTGGCATCTGCTCAGGGCACCAATGGTATTGGCTTTTAATGAAGATACGCTACCCAACACCCAAGCCTGGAGCTTAAACCAGGTATTTAATTAAGCCAGGGATTCCCAGGGGATTAGTGAGAATGGCTGTCTAGGGAATAGGTTTTATCTCTACATCTTACTTTGACAAGAACTGTAATTATAATGTGTAGCTGGCAGGCAGAACAGAATCACTTTCCTTCACAGGCCCATCTTCCCTGAATAGAAATACACGGACACTTCGTTGCTCCAGCCATAAACAACAGTTTCATTCACTGGCTTTCCTAGGTTCACCAATTAGTCCAAGATTGAACTCAGATATTACTCAGATTAATGCAGACATGGCGCTCAGCTCAGCACATATCTGACTGATAATCAGCAGTAAACCCTGTAGAGATTTTATCAGAACCGTTTCTTACAGAGAATCTCATTAGAAAGGAGCACGAGCATTTCAGATCATCTTGGGTGTGCTCAGGAATAGAGGCTGGTCACTCAGACACAATGCCACCCCAAAAGAAGTGCTTTAAGAGCCTGCAATGCCCACTGGCCAAGCCACTCACTTTTCCCTTTCCCCATTCTGGTCTCAGGCCATTCAGAATCTTCATTTGTGAACGACTCTTTGTTTTATTGATACCAGATGAATTGGGGGGTAGTGGGGGTGGGAGAAAAGAGGCCAAATTCAGTCCATGCACATGAAAAAAGAATTTGGTTATGGGTCAGTTAAAAGCTAGAGATCTTCCTAGGCTTCCTTACCCATCTCTCCTAAAACTGGTGTTGTGGGACAGACTCTGCCATCCTATAATCATTTAGTCATGTTCAACTCTTTGGGATATGATGGGGGGGAAGGGGGGAGTTGGCCAGGATATGGAATTGGTTTGCCTTTTCCTTCTTCAGTGGATCCAGCGGATCCTTTGGTCAGGCCATCAAAGGTTAAGTGACTTGCCCAGAATAGTATATATAGGACATACCTGAGGCTGGATTTGAAATCAAGTCCACTGAGCCACCTAGCTGCCCCCTAGGCATAAGGAGGTGAAAGGACTAGAAAGGATCTGTAGCTGGATTTGAGCTCAGATCTTCCTGACCACAAGTCCAATCCTCTTAACCACACAGCCACAACAGGCTCTTGTATTATAGGGTACAGAAACGTCTGACTGATTTTATTATGACTATTAAGTTCATGCACATAAAAAAGACTTTGAATATGGGTGAGTTAAAAGTCAGAAATCTTCTTAGACTTCCTTACCCATCTATTCTAGAAGTTGTTGTACAGTCATTTCCAACTCTTTGTGACCCCATGGACCATAACTATTCATGGGGTTTTCTTGACAAAGCTACTTGAGTAGACTTCTTCTGCAAGCCTGTTTCCTCATTTGCAAAATGAGAATCCTGGACTATTTGACCTCTAAAGCCTGTTCCAACTGTAAAGTCTATGAGCTGTGAACCCAAGAAGGACTCTATTCCTGGAGATCCATAAGGCGAAGAGAGGGGAAGGAAAGATTTGGACACATACGATATTAAAGCATCTCCTAAGGTAGATCCATGATTCTTGACTTGTATCTTAGGGGTTCAAAAAAGGCTAAAAAACTAGTAGAAATAATCAATAACCTTAACAAAGTTGCAGTGTATAAAATAAACCACCATAAATCATCAGCATTCCTATATATTTCCAACATAACCTAGCAGCAAGAGTTAGAAAGAGAAACTCCATTTAAAATTACTCTAGACAAGATAAAATGCCTGGGAATCTACTTGCCAAGACAAATTCAGGAATCGTATGAACATAACTACAAAACACTCTTCACACAAATAAAACTAGATCTAAACAATTGGAAAAACATTAATTGCTCATGGGTAGGATGATCTAATATAATAAAAATGACAATCCTACCTAAATTAATTTACTTATTCAGTGCTATACGTATCAAACTACCAAAACACTTTTTTTTATGGAATTAGAAAAAGTTATTACAAAGTTCATCTTGAAGAAAAAAAAGATCAAGAATATCAAGGGAAATAATGAATAAAAACATGAAGGATGGAGGCCTAGCTTTACCAGATCTCAAACTATACTATAAAGCAGTGATCATCAAAACTATATGGAACTGGCCTCGAGATATAAGGATAGATCAATGGAATAGACTTGGCATAAACAACAGTAGCAAGAAAGTGTTCAATAAACCCAAAGATTCCAGCTTTGGGGACAAGAATCCACTATTTGGCAAAAATTGCTAGGAGAATTGGAAAACAGTATGGGAGAAATTAGGCTTAGATCAACATCTTACACTCTATACCAAGATTAACTCAGAGTGAATAAATGACTTAAATATAAAGAGGGAAATCATAAAATTGGTGAACATAAAAGAGCATACCTGTCAGATCTATAGGAAAGGAAGAAATTTAAGACTAAGCAGGAGATAGAGAACACTACAAAATGTAAAATGAATAATTCTGATTAGATTAAATTAAAAAATTTCTGTATGAATAAAACCAGTTAAACCAAAATTAGAAGGGAAGCAAAATATTGGGGAAAAATTTTTATAACAAAAACCTCTGACAAAGGTCTCATTTCTCAAATTTATAAGGAGCTGACAATTGTACAAAAAAAAAAAATCAAGCCACTCCCCAATTGACAAATGGTTAAAGGACATGAATAGGCAATTTTCAGATAAAGAAATCAAAACTATCAATAAGCACATGAAAAAGTGTTCTAAATCTCTCATAATTAGAGAAATGCAAATCAAAACAATACTGAGGTACCACCTCACCCCTAGCAGAGTGGCCAATATGATAAATGTTGGAGGGGTTATGGCAAAATGGGGACACTATTGCATTGCTGGTGGAGTTGTGAATTAATCCAGTCATTCTGGAAGACAATTTGGAATTATGTGCAAAGGGCTTTGAAACAATGCAGCCCTTTGATCCAGCAAAATACCACATCTGGGTTTGTATCCCAAAGAGATAATAAGGAAAAATACTTGTACAAAAATATTCATAGCCATGCTCTTTGTGGTGGCAAAAATTTGGAAAATGATGGAGTGTCCCTCAAATGGGGAACTGAACAAGTTGTGGTATTTATATGAGGATATAAGGATTGATGATCAGGAAGCTGTCTATATGAACTGGGAGAACCTCAGTGAACTGATGCAGAGTGAAATGAGCAGAACCAGAAGAACATTAACACTGTGCACAGAAAGCAAAACACTGTAGAGAGATTCAATGTAATGGACTTTGTTACTAGTAGCAATGCAACAAGCCAGGACACTCCTCAAGGAAAGAATGCTATCCACATTGAGAGAAAGAACTATGGGAGTAGAAATGCAAAAGCAAAACATATGACATCACTTATCACATGTATATATGGGTGTGTGATTTGGGGTTTAGGCCTTTAAAAATTGCTCTATAGCAAAAAAGAATAATATGGAAATAGGTATCAAGTGAGAACATTTGTACAACCCAATGGAATTGCTTGTTGACTCTGGGAGTGGGGAGAGAAAAGGGGAGGGAAAGAAAATGCATCGTGGAAACATGGAAAAATATGTAAAAATAAAATCAATTAATTAATTAAAATTTTAAAAAAATTTACAGCCAAATATACTCTGAAATAAGCTTCCTGACCTGGACTGAGACTGAGCTTTGTCTGAATAAGCAACCAACAAACTATATACAAAGGGCCTAAGAATTCTTCCACTAGGTTGGCTTCAGAATTCTATTCCACTTATACCATGGGATATTGAATGGGAAACAATATCTGTCTGCTATGATTTCTGTAAAAGGACTTTTGTTCCTTCATGATTCCCATCTTCCCATCTGGACTCCAAAACATCCTATATTTAATAACTCATTTTGGAGCATTGGAGAGACAGCCTAGAATGATGAATACAAAGCTTAGAACCAGGAAGGCAAGTGTTCAAGTGCCCTCTTTGACAAATACTGCTGATGGAATTCTGAACAATTAAGAACTTCTCTGAGTCCCAGGAGACCATCTTGAGAAGATAATTTACAAAGGAGATGGCCAACCAGTTGGCAGAAGGAGGTTCCTCAGGTTCCTCATCTGGTAGTTTCCTATACAATGAAATCACAAGTCTAGTCCTTTGTCCTTTCTTAACTCAATATCTATTTTGAAATATGTCACCCCTCTCAAAATACAGCATTCCAAAAGTTTGCCATAGCAAGTGTGTCCATTGGTCTGAAGGGAAGAGATATCAGATATGATTTTCATTTAAACTTCTCACCTAATGTCATAGCCTTCATCATCCTCTGATCCTGCTTCGTAGGACATCTGTTAGGTACTCCAGCTCTACGAGGATCTGTCTTTTCTCTCTATTTCTGAGGGAGCTCTTGTTTCCATGGGTGGGGCCCAGGGACAGCTGCTGATAGCAGCTTTTCCCAGCTGAGCACCAGGGAGGGGCTGATGTGGGCTGGAGGTATCTGCCTCAGAATGGGGGCAGGGATGCTGAAGGAGACCAGGGAGGAGGAGGAGGATCAAAAAATGAGAGACCAGGCAGTCAGGAGGCAGGCAGCTGCCTGTTCCCCCCAACAATTTGTAACATTTCCTCCGATTGTTTTCATTAAACCACCACATGCAGACGTCTCATTTTATGAATGAGGCAGTAAATGATCCAAATGCTGAGCTGTAATTAAGGAAATGCTGAGGAGGGAGGTGGGGAGTAATGCATAAAGAATATTTGTAGGCCCTCATTGCAAGCCATTTCCAGGTGCAAGATCAGCATAAATCTGGAGGCTCTGGTGCTTGATTTCTACATGTTGGCATCTCCTATTAAAAACTTTTTTGACTTGCATCACCTTAAGGACCACTCAGCCTTGCTATCCTCCCTGCAACTGACCTTCCAATGAGTGTGTCCCCTACCAAGCAGATTGTGAGCATCTTGGAAACGGTGACTATTTTGCTTTCTACTTGTGTTCCTAGCTCTTACCAAAGTGCTGGGCCCCCAGAAATCACTTAATAATTGATTTTTCATTCACTAATTCATCTAGTCATTCTTTCCTTCATCATAAAGAGGGAAACAGCCTCTGGGTCTGAGAGGGGTTCATAAGATCAGAAGGGGCATATTCATGGCAGTATTTCCTTTAATTGTAGGACTCTTACAAATGACTGAACCCGATGCACCTAAGTCTAAACCAATATTTCTCCTCCCCACCCAACAAATTGAACCTCTGAGCTAGGCATTGACTCATAGATCTAGAAGTGGGAGAGACCTTAGAATCAGTCTATGCCAATCTCATTCTAGAAGATGTCTAAGACCCAAGAAGAGATCTATTCAAAGCCAAACAATCAAATTAGCAGCACAGTGAGGGTTCAAACTTGGGTCCTGTGACTCCAAGTTCCATGTTTTTTTCCAATGTCCCATACTGCCTCAAGTTGAATGACAGGCCTTATTGATGCTTTAACTTGCTTTGATATAGTGAGACGACTACTATGAAATCATCACTTCTAAGTTGTGTTCTCAAAAAGAGTTAACAGAAGAGATCAAACTGCCCTGCTCTCCTCTCACCCCATACCAGAAGGCAATGTGATACCATCCTGGATCTGGAATAATAAGTTGTTGTTCAGTCATTTTAGTTCTGTCTGACTCTTCATGACCCCATTTGGGGTTTTCTTGGCAAAGATACTATAGTGGATTGTCATTTTCCTTTTCCAGCTCATTTTACAGATGAGGAAACTGAAGATAAGTAGGATTTAAGTGACTTGCTCAGAATCACACATCTTGAAAGTGTCTGAGGCCAAATTTGGAAGATGAGCCTTCCTTCAGACGTGGCATTCTATCCTCTGTGCCACTTAGCTGCCCATGAATAAGAAGATCTATTGTGCATTATTTAAGTGACCTTGGGCAAGTTGCTTCTCCTTGGGACTGTTACCTCATCTGCAAAAACAGAAGGTTGGACAAGAAAAATCTCTAAGACATTACATCATCTCTTAACCTGAATGTTTTCTCTATAATGCCTTTCCCCAAACCTTGTTGCTATTCTCTCACTTTCACTGTCTTCAACTATCTTCCTTTTTTCTTCTTACTTCTCCTATTTTATATCTTTTAAAATAGAAATGTTGCTTTTCTGACATTTTGAATAGGAAGTAACTCAAATGACAAGGCTCAAGGAAAAGGGCAATCTGAGGCTTGCTAGGAATTAAGCTTTCCTTCCATCTATGCTCATTAGTTATCAGAAGGATTCCCTAGGGGAATCTCTCATCTAGCTGAATATTGTACCAAAAGGTCCCTCTGGGAAATAGGGGCTCCTTCCTAAACTTGATATGCTTACTCACTATTCAATGCAAACCCCAATAACAGAGCATCCCAAACTTCCATAGGGAAAGGAAGGGAGCGCAAGTAGGACTAGTCTGCAGTCAATCAATGAACATTTCATGAGCACCTACATGATAAGCACTATACTAAACATTGAAGATAAAAGCAAAAATTAACCAACTCTTTCCTTCAAAGAGCATGTATATAATTACTTATAAATATAAAGAAGGTTGTTGGTTTTTTTTTTAATAGAATGAACTTGTTACTAGTAATAAACTTAGGTTTGGGTCCCTATACTATATCCATGAAGGTCTGAGGGAAGATGTGGGTCAAGGTAAGGATAATGGTTTGACTTACCTGACATATGCTATATTGTCTTCCTTGTTTTCACGGCTGTGTGAATGTAGAAAAGGGAACAGAGACAAGAGATGTTGTGGAGGTAGAATTAGCAAGACTTGGCAAGTAATTGAATATATGAGATGAGGGAAAGTGAGGAGTCTGAAGATCACTCCAAAGAAACAAAACAGTCCTCATGAAATAGTACATTGTGTTCTGCCTTAGGAAAAACCTGACTATTGTCAGGAAGTCAGTCAATGGACTGTGATTCAGGGATACAACTGAAATGAGAAGAGGAGAAAGGGTTAGGTCTTTTATTGCTGAAGGATCGGGTGTGTCAATTTATGCAAAAAAAACTACATAATTTTACTTGGAATAAAAATGTTCATCTTATTATTGTCTTTGCATTATGGATAAAAATGTGTACTATGTCAATTGGCATAGCTTGGTCTTTTTTAAATTCTTTGTCCTAGTATTCAAATGCCTATAGCATAAAGTCTTGGGTAATCCAAAATTGGACCTAGGGAATCAATTTCAGAGTCTTGAGGGAAAGAGGACATCTTTCCTTCTACATATGACCTTTGGGTGATACATGGCTTTTAATTAATTCCTTTTTCCCTTGAAGGCTGTCCCAGAGGTAGATTTTTTTTAATAGAATGTTAGAGAGAGAGTCTTTAGGAATAATCTAGCCCAAAAGTTATTAACCTTTTTTGTGTGTGATAGACTTCTTGGACAATCTGGCACAATGTGTTAAGTGCATAAAATAAAATATACACAATTACAAAAGAATCCAATTATGTTATGCTATAGATGTCTTTTTCCCACCCAAGTTCAAAGACCCCCTTGAAATCGATCCAAATATACCAGGTTACGAATCCCTGATTAAGTCACTGACCTTCATTTTGTAGATGAGGAAAATGACTTCTTTATAAGGGTGTTGAGGGTAAAGACCAGGGCACACTTAGGGAGTTCCTCTAGGCCCCAGAATGATGAAGGAAAAAGTGCTCATCCTTACATGGATCCTGGAACAATTATTTAGTCTAGCTGTAAGGAACTAGCAATAAACTGGATCTAGGACCTTGAAAAGTCGTCTTAGGGCAATGACCACTCAGTATCATCTGTTACTGTCCCTGAAGGCGTTGTTTTCAGAAGAGGAATGAGGTAGTAAATGAGATAGTGCTGATTCAGGAAATTAAAATCCTAATGGTCCCCAAAGTCTATTATTAAATTTTAATGAGCTGGAAACTCATGAACAGAAATTCTTAAGGGCATTGATGGCTATGTACTACAAAAATAAAATAAAATGGAGTATCATGACACTTGTTCTTGAAATCCATGGGTTGGGCCAGAATACAATGATGTGGTGGAGGGGAATGAATGGATTAGAGGTTGTTGGGAGTATACTGAAAGTCCTCTGTTGGGTACTCATCTTGATTATCTTCTGGTTTCTGGGATTTCTTTTTGAGAGAACCTGTAGAGCCTGGGAAGACATCTCTAGTTGCCAGCTGAGCTTTGACAGGGAGACAGAGAAGAGACATCAGTAAACAAAGACCTGCCTTTATCTCAGTGGTTTCCATAGCAAAGGAGATTATATAATAATCTCTCTTAAAACTCCAGCTGAACCTATTTGTTGTTCAGTCATTTCAGTTGTGTTCAAGTCTTCATGACCCTCTGATATTTTCTTGGCAGAGATACTAGCATGGTTTGCCATTTCCTTCTCCAGCTCATTTTGCAGATGAGGAAACTGAGGCAACCAGGGTTACATGACTTGCCTAAGATCACACAACTAGTTAAGTATCTGAGGCTAAATTTGAACTCAGGAAGATGAGTCTTCCAGATTTTAAGTCAAGTTCTTAATCCACTGGGCCACCTAGTTGCCCACTTAGCTGGGCTTATAGGGCCTACCTTTGAGCTCCTTACTCCTGGCCTGGATAACCCCAATGGGAGTTAAATTCATTCATATGGAAATCCCAGACCAGATGATGAGATTGTTCCTAAGTTTCCTGCAAATGCTAACATTCTATGATAACTAGAATCTTGTGTCAGGGCAGTGGAAAGGGTTCTCCATTTGGAGACAGAGAATTTGGGTTGTAATCCTGGTGCTCCCTTACCTTCCACTTATGGGATTTAGTGACATGGGCTTTCCTGTCATTCCTTGAATGTGACACTCCTCTCAACTCCCTGATGGGAATGTTCTCCTCCCTCACTCCATCTCCTGGCTTCCCTGACTTCCCTCAAGTCACAGCTAAAATCCCACCTTCTACAGGAATTCCTTTTCCAGGAATTTCCCCAATTCCCTTTTAATTCTAGTGCTCTCCTTCTGCTAATTATTTCCAGGTGATACTGTATATTGCTTGTTGTACTTGGCTATTTGCATGCTGTCCCCATATTAAACAGTGACCTCCTTTCTTCTCATCCTCCCTGCTTAGCTCAGTGTTGGGCATGTAGTCAGGTGCCTACAGAATAGTTTGTTGAATGACTGACTGACTTATACTATCTGTGTGAACTTAGGCAAGATTTTTATTTGCTTATTTTTCTTTTAATATCTCTGGGCTTTGAGACCCTCCTCTATAATATGAGGATGTTGGATTAGATGACTGTTAAGAACTTTTCTAGTTCTAACTCTGTGATCCTATGAAAATTAGATGGCTTTATAACTTAGGGAATTATTTTTTTTAACTAAAAAAATCCACAGATTCAAGGCAGGTGTAGATGTATTGAAGGCTAATTCAGCCAGTGTAATTTGAGAGGCAGCATGATCTAGTGGAAAGATTTCTGGATTTGTCATCAAGGCTTAGATTTTAGGCTCCAGCTCTGGGTAAGTGTGTAAGCTTAAGCAAGTCATTTAACTCTTATGGGCCTCAGTTAACCTTATCTGTTAAGTGGGAATAAAAGTAATGCTATTTTATTTAACTCATTGGCTAGATGATACAGTGGGAAAAGTATGTGGCTCAGAAATGGAAAGGCTCATCTTCATGAGTTCAAATCCAGCCTCAGATACTTTCTAGCTGTGTGATCCTGGGCAAGTCACTTCACCTTATTTGCCTCAATTTCCTCATCTCTACAGGGAAGTAGAGAAGGAAATGGCAAAGCACTCCAGTATCTCTGCCAAGAAAACATTACAACGGTCAGGAAGAGTGGGATGCCAATGAAAACTACGGAACAACAATAAATCCAACTTATAGGATTGTTTTGAGGATCAGATGAAATAATATTACTGAATACATTGATCCCGTTCACCATCAGACTAACTACTGGGATGGAAGAACTGATTTTTATTGAGACCTCCTCTTTCCCCTCCTCTCTTCCCCCCTCCTCCACCCCCAGAGTCCTGGCTCTTAACAAATTGGCTATTTCAGTATCCCAGATATTTTTCCAAATTCTAGTAGTTGTTTCAAGAAGAGATAACAGAAATGAGCAGATAATGATGTTGACTAATACACAGAGAGGGCAGCTGAGTGACTCAGTGGATTGAGAGCTAGGCCCAGAGTCTGGAGGTCCTGGGTTCAAATTTGACCTCAGATATATCTCAACTATGTGACCCTGAGCAAGTCATTTAACCCAAATTGCCTAGCCCTTACTGCCTTGGAACCAATACACAGTATGAATTCTAAGATGGAAGGTAAGATTTTAAAGAAATACACAGTAGAGTGGTTTTGGTAACATGTGTTATACAAGACAATTAGGAAGACGTACCTCTCTCAGATTCAATTCTGTTCTTCCCCAATACCTTAACAAACTTCCCTGTAGGAATGGTAGATTCTGACATTTCAAATACTTTGCTGGACAAAGTTGGGGAGGAGTTTCGTCTCTCCTCTATTTTTGTCTGTCTGTCTACCTGTCTCTTTTTTGAACAGATAGATTCTCTAAATAGATAGATTATCTCCATGGCACAGATAATCAATCCATGAGTGAACAGCTTCCAGGATTTACCTCTCTTTCATCGAAAGAAGGATGAGACAGGAAGGGAAGGGCCACCCATCAGCCCAGTTACAACCTGGCATTTGCAATGTGGTCTTGTTTCCAGCTACCAAAGGGCATCCATAATTAATGTGGGCAGTTATTAAAGGGCTCACAATGTGTTTATACCTCCCCCAGACTGACTGATGAAGCACCCATAACATTTAATGTGGTGCACTGACATTTAAATGTCAATTAAGAAACTCCCGCTTCATTGGGTTCAGCTCTCCAGAGAGACCCCTGGCTTCCCAATGCAGGATGGTGGTGTCTTCTGTACTAGTAAACCAGAGATTCTTAAACTAGGATCCAGGGCCACTAGATGGATTCCAGGGGATCTGTGAGTGAGGTGAGGTGGGAGTGGGGGGAAATGGGAAAAATATTTATTATATCTTTATTTTCAGTCATCTCTAACTGAAATGTAGCATTTCCTTCAATTTGTAAAAGACATGATGAGAAAGTCTCACTAGATGGCCAAAGGGGTCCATGACCCCCCAAAAAAGTTAAGAACCCCTGAAACAAATGAGGCACAATGAGGGCTTCAAACAACATTTCAGGATGAGAAAGACAGCTGGCGACATTCTGACATTTCCAACAACCACAATAATGTTGCCACATACAGTAAGAGGGGTGTTGCACCTTGGTCTAGAACCTGGTTTAATTTTTTAAATTTTATTTAATTGATTAAGAGAATTTTTACATGGTTACAAGAATCAGATTCTTTCCCTCCCCTTCCCCGACCCCCTCCCATAGCCAATGCGCAATTCCACTGGGTTTTGCATGTGTCCTTGGTCAAGACCTATTTCCATATTATTAATATTTGCACTAGAGTGATCATTTAGAGTCTACATCCCCAATCATATCCCCATCGAACAATGCAATCAAGCAGTTGTTTTTCTTCTGTGTTTCTACTCTCACAGTTCTTTCTCTGGATGTGGATAATGTTCTTTCTCATAAGTCCCTCAGAATTTGGGACCTGGTTTAGAAGTTGAGAACTTTTCAGTAGCATAAATGGTTTTCTATGGGTGGTAAAGATTCTGTGCTCACTCAATCACTCGCTCTGCTCACCCCCTTTCTAGCCTTCTCTTTCTCCCCACCTCTCTTTCTCCCTCTCTCCCTTCCCTTCTTCCCTCTCTCCTCCTCCTCTCTCTCTGTCTCTGTCTCTCTCCCACTCTTCTCCCTGCTCTCTGTCCCTCTCTCTCCCCCTCCTCTCTCTCTGTCTCCATCTCTGTCTCTGTCTGTCTGTCTGTCTTTCTCTCTCTCTCTCTCTCTCTCTCTCTCTCTCTCTCTCTCTCTATATATATATATATATATATATATATATATATATATATATATATATATATATATATATATATATATACACACACACACACACACACATATATGTGTGTGTATGTATGTTCTCTTCATTCCCTGGAATCCCACGTACAAAAAATTCTTGACTTTCTCTGAATCACACATTCTCTGAGGAACCCTCACTCTCTCAACTGCTTCTCTTTACTTTCCTGACCCCAGTACATTAAAATTGGGAGGGGGGGAGGACCCTTAGCTATCAGTCAAAAAACATTTATTGGGGCAATTAAGTGGCTCAGTGGGCATAAAGAGTCACGTCTGAAGTCTGGAGGACCTGGGTTCAGATTTGGTCTCAGATACTTCCTAGCTATGTTACCCTGGGCAAGTCATTTAACCCCATTTGTCTAGTCCTTATTACTCTTCTGCCTTAGATCCAGTACTTAATATTGAATCTAAGAAGAAGATAGTGGTTTTAATAAGTAAATTAAAAAATGTCAGTAAGTGCCTTCTATGTTCTAAGCCCTGTGCTAAACATTGTGGATGCAAAGAAAGGCAAAAAGAAAATTTTTAGAAGATCACAATGTAATGGGAGAAACAGCATGAAAACAACTTATAAAGAAGGTATATCAGAATTAATCAACAAAGAGAAGGCCCCAGAATTAAGGGGCATCATCCAGATAGGCTTCTTGTAGAAAATGGGGTTTTAGCTGGGACTTGAAGGAAGCCAGGGAAGTCAGGAGGCCAATATAAGGAGGGAGAGCATTTCAGATATGGAAGACATCCAGAAGAAACATACAGAACTTGGAGATGGAGTGTTTTGTTTAAGAAAAAGCAAGGAGGCCAGGTGGTACAGTGGATAGGGCACAGAGAATGGAATCAGGAAAACTCATCTTTGTGAGTTCAAATCCAGGCTCAAACATTTCCTAGCTGTGTGATCCTGAGCAAGTCATTTAATTCTGTTTGCCTCAGTTTCCTCATATGTAAAATGAACTAGAGAAGGAAATGGCAACCCAATCCAGTATCTCTGCCAAGAAAACCCTCAAAAGGGGTCAAGATTGAAACAACTAAACAATTACCACAAAGAAGGAAGTCAGTGTTATTGTCAGGGTAGTGTGTGTGTGTGTGTGTGTGTGTGTGTGTGTGTGTGTGTGTGTATGAAGACTGGAGGGGGAATAGGAGGTTATTAAGAGATTTGGATGCCAAACAAAAGTTTTTACATTTTTGATCCTGGAGGTGATGGGGAAGCACTGGAATTTGACATGGTCAGACCTTTAGGAGTATTTTCCAAAGATCACGTTGATGGCTGAGGTAGAAAACTGCCTGGAGTAGGGAGATTTGTGACAGGTGAACCAAGCAATATCCTATTATAAGAGTTCAAGAATGAGGTGATAAGGACCTGAGGAGAAAAGTGGCATATGCAATAGGTTTTGTTTTTTAAGGTTCTTTTTTCAGTTTCCTAAATTTATTTCCCTACTTGATTTAATTATTTTTAATTATTTGTTTGTTTGTTACATTAAAATTCCTAAGTACCCTCCCTGCTCTAGAGAAGGTATCATTTAACAAAAAGACACATAACTGTGCATATATATATATATATATAAAAATAACTATATTTTGCTTGTTTTGGTTTACATTTCTTTTTCTGGATGTGGAGATACACAAGTCATTCTTCAAACAAAATTTCTGTTGTATATGATGCAATAATTATAAATGAAGGTAAACTCAACAGATTTTGGCAACAGATTAAATATGAGTGGTGAGAGAGTGAGGAGGATGACGGCTAAATTTTGAGCCTGGGTGACTGGTTAGAAGATGATGCCCTTGGCAGTAATAGGGAAATTAGGAAGAGGGGAAGGTTTGAGGGAAAAGACAAGGAGTTCAGATTTAGATTTGTTGAGTTTAAGATGCCTGTGGGCCATCAAGTTTAAGATGTCCAATAGCCATTTGAATATTATAGTGTCTGTGCTCAGGAGAGGGGTGAGGACTGAAAGGTAGATTTTAAAGCATCAGCATGGAGATGATAAATCAATCCATGGGAGCTTGGTGAGATCACCAAGTACTATAGTACAGAGGGAGAAGAGCAGGCCCAGAAGAGAACACTGTGGGATACCCACAGTTAGCAACTGAGATTTGGACAATGATCCAGCCAAGAAGACAGAGAAGGAGCTCACAGATGGGTAGGAGGAAAACCAGGAGAGAGCAGGGTCCTGAAAACATCTTCTTTTTCTTTGTAGTTATGGAGGGGATTATTAGAATGGAATGTTGTCTATGTTATTTCTCCAGAACTGAAATTGGTCATTACGAATGATTTGAATTTGGTTGCCTTTTAGTGTTTTTTGTCACTTTATTATAATCAATGTATATATTGGTTTTTCCATTCTACATACTTTATTCTGTAATAATAAACAATTAGTAAATCTTAACTACTGTGTATAGAGCTCTGTACCTGATACTAGGGGAGATGCAAAGCTTAGAAAACATATAATCCCAGACTTCAAGTATTGTGTATTTGTGCATGTAGGTAGTCTATCTCCCTACTAAATAAATCATGTGTACAGTGAATGCAGGACCTATTTTTAATCATCTTTGTGTCTCTCCTACAGTCTAATGTGGTGTTTTGCAAATAGTAGACACTTAATAAATGTTGAAGGATAGAATGTATGGCTAGATTTATGGATGAATGAAAAGGTTGTCCACAACCCCCTAGCTATAGACCGAGTTTAAAAAGGTTAATACTTCAGAATGGATTGGCAGAAATCAGCATTCAGGACACAAGCCGATCTCTTTGACTTTTTAATAGCAAAGTATGCACTCAACAGCTCCTAGCTTCCCAGCTGTAGCTTGCCAATTAGTGACATTCAAGCTCTTTATTAGAGCAGGGCTAGAAAAGGAACATACTGTTCCTGTTGAATTCTGTAACCTAGAGACTGCTTCTGTCAATCAATAAGCCCACAAGTATTTATTGTGCACAGAATTGAACACTAAGACAGTTTGCGAAGAGATATGACCCAGTCCTTGCCCTCAAGGAGCTTTACACTACAGTTAAGAAGAGAGGATTTATACAGACCTTTTTAGAACACTAAAGCACAGTTCTTTTACTTTGTGGGGTTGTGATTGTGATTAGGGAGGAACAGGGATTGCAGGACACATGACAGTCCAAAGCCAAATGCCATCTTTTGTTTGTTTTTTGTTTTATGAGTTTGTTTTTCCGGATTAAGTCTGCTCAGTTTTCAATAATTGTTTTTTGACATTTTGGAATCCATGTTCTCTCTCTCCTTCCCCCTTCCCTAAAATGGAAGACAATCTGATATAGATTGTTCATGTGTTATCATACAATACAAATCTTGATGTTTATCATGTTGTGAAAGAAGACATTTCACTTACACTAGAGAAAAAATAATCACTGAGGAAATAAAGTGAACAATGGTTTGCTTTAATCTACATTTAGAATTCAGTAGTTCCTTCTGGGGAGGCAGATAACCTTTTTTGTCAAGAGTCCCTTGAGGTTGCCCTAGATCCTTGCATTGCTGATTATATTTAAGTCATTTGCAGTTGATGAGCATACATTTTTGCTGTTTCTGTGTATAGCATTCCCTGGTTCTGCTCACTTCATGTTTTTATCACTTCCTATAACTTTTTCCAGTTTTTTTGTTGTTGTTTTTTTGTGATTGTCTTGTTACCATTTCTTATGGTACAATAGTATTCTAACCAAGTGCAATCTTGCTCAGAGATGTGTCCAGGCACAGACTGGCAGAGCACTATCAGGCAACTAGGTGGTGCACAGAGTACCAGACTGACTAGGAGTCAAGAAAGCTGATCTTCCTGAGTTCAAATCTAGCCTCAAACACTTATATATTAGCCGCATGACCCTGGACAAGTCATGTCCATATTTGCCACAGATTCCCCCTCAGTAAAATGAGCTGGAGAAGGAAATGGAAAACCACTCCAGAATCTTTGCTAAGAAAATCCCAAATAGGGTCACGAAGAGTTCCACACTGAATCAAGCATAAGCTACAAAGATGATATTTTTCTGAACAGAGTGGTACAAAGTGATGATGTGTAACCCTAGCACTGTTTTGGATTAAATAATAATAATAGCTTTACTTTCTTTCCTAGGTCAGGCCTGGGGTTGTTCCACAATGTAGCCTGCAGGGCATTTTGGCACTTAGGTCCAGGGTCTCAATAAGATCTACTTGCCCAGGAGAGGACCTAATTAATCTTTTGCCATCAGTTAGGATTTGGAAACCTCCCTGCCCTAGGACTTGACTGATGAGGCAAGCCTAAGTCAGAGAGAAAAAGAAGGGATGGGTGCTAAGCAGGTCCCTACTTGGCAGGTTAAAAGTTTTTTTTTTTTAAACCTGCTAATGAAAGTGGAGAGCCATGAAATTAATGACTAATTCAGAGCAGCTGAGAGATTGAACTTGTTATTAGAATGTGTCACCATAAACCAGCAAAATGAGGAAAATAAACTGGGACAGTTAGGAAAGAATGAAGACACGGCACAGACTTTGTTCCTAAGCAATGGAGACTGGGAAAAGTGGAAGTAAAAGGGAATTTGCCTCTGGTCTGAGAAGCCAAGATCCTGGGTCTTGGTGAGTGGGAATAAGAACCACATTTCCATCTTTTTAGAAACTGGAGGAAATGTCCAAGGATTGTTTCAGGGTTAGCTGGAGAAAATTGAGAAGAAAGGAATTTACCACTTTATTGATGTGGAGATTGTAGGTGTCTGGGGATGGAGAGCAGGGCAGAGCAGGGCAGAGACAGAATTCATCTAAAATTAAGACAGACTGTCAAAAGGCTGAGGCAGAGATTGGATAAAGGAACTCCTAGTGAGGAGATGCAAATCTGTTCCCCTGGAAAAACAGATTTGGAAGTTAGGATAGTCTATCTCAAATGGGGTATATAGATAGAATCATAAATTTAGAGAGGAAGGGAAGGAAGGAAGGAAGGAAGGAAGGAAGGAAGGAAGGAAGGAAGGAAGGAAGGAAGGAAGGAAGGAAGGAAGGAAGGAAGGAAGGAAGGAAGGAAGGAAGGAAGGAAGGAAGGAAGGAAGGAAGGAAGGAAGGAAGGAAGGAAAAAAACTCAAACATTTATTAAGAAAGGAAAGGATGAAAAAGGAGAGCAATTTTATTGAAACCGAAATGTATTTTTTCTCCATTCAAGTTTAAGGACTCCTCAAGAAACCCTGCATTAAAGAGTCACCCCACCTAAGGATATTTGCATTTCATCAGAGACCTGTCTTAAACAAAAGGAATAGAATTCTAACCATGGAACTTCAAGCATCAGGAAGAGACAGGCAGAAGAGAATTAGGGAGGACATCAATGTGGGGAGGTAGGGGTTCCCTTGAGACTCTCATAGAGGCAGCCTTGTGTTGCATTGGTGTATTGGACCTGAAGCTTCTATGGGACTAGCATTTCCTGCTAGGTTGACTTAGTCCTCTGAGATGGCCTTTGAAGTCCATTTTCTGCTCCCTCTTTTCTCTTTGGAGTTTCCTTGTCCCACCCCCAACTCCTGCTCAGTGGTACCCCTGAGGGAATTCTAAGAGAGCTGGAAATTGTGATTGTAAAATGCCAGACCACATGCCCTGCTCTCCATCAGTCTTTCTGAAATCTTATCAAATATTAAAAGCTGTGAAATAGGAGGCTTGTTTTAAATCATTTTTAATAATAACTTTCTTCAGCCAGCTCAAAGGGACTCAAAGGAATATATTCAGGAAGTGTAATTATCATCACAGCTATACTCATGGCACCAGGTCAGCAGCAGCTTTGCTGTGACAGATGGCAGGTGCTTAAAAGGACTTCTTGCAAGGTGGGAGAACCAAATGGGAGCTTTCATTTGTTCTCAAGGGGGGAAAATAAAGCTAATTCATTTCAGATTGTGAGATATATGTATATTAGAGGAGCCAGATGATATGATGGAAAGAACACTAGACTTCTTGGAGAAAGGTTATAAATCAAAACAGAAGTTTGCAGACCTTTAAACTCTTCACCCAAGTTAGCTATTATCAAACTATGCTCCAAAGAACTACACACTATTAACAGTCATATGAAAAAATACTCTAAATCATTCATTAAATGAGAAATACAAATCAAAACAAATTTGAGGCTTCACTTCACATTCAGCAAATTATTAAAGCTGACAAAAGATGGCTAGGTAATGTTGGATAGGCTGTGGAAAGATGGGAACAGTAAGAGCCTTTTGGTGGAATTATCTAACCATTCTGAAAAGTAATTTGGAGTTATGCTAAGAAAGTTACTAAGATGTAAATATCATTTGACTCAAGGATCCCACTACTAGTTATTTGTATATATTCCTAAAATATCAAAAATAGGTGTTATAGTATATAGACCAATGAGCCTGGAGTCAAGAAGACTCATCTTCCTGAGTTCAAATCTGGCCCCAGACACTTACTAGCTATATGACCCAAGGCAAATCATTTAACTCTATTTGCCTTAGATTTCTCATCTCTAAAATGAGCTAGAGATGGAAATGGTAAACTACTCCAGTATCTTGCCAAGAAAACCCCAAATGGGGTCACAAAGAATCAGACACAATTGAAAACTACTGAACAACAAACAGCATATCAAAGAGAGAAAGGTCTATAGGCAGTAAAATATTTATAGCATCCCTTTTTGTAAAAGCAAAGAACCAGAGAGTAGATACAGAAAAGAAATAAAAAAGAAATTGTGGTACATGAATTTAATACAATATTGCCATGCCTAAAGAAATGCTAACTATGAAGAATCTAGAAAAATATAGGAAGATCTATAAGAACTGATGCAAATTGACAGAAATAGGGTCAGGGGAAAAATATTCACAATTGATTAAACATTATTCACAGAAAGAAAATATACACCCAGAGAAATTAATTGCTATATAATTACAATGAACAAGCCTATTCTCAAAGGAAAATAAGGAAATATACCTTCCTCACTTCACTGGAGTTCTACACTCTAGATGTGTAACATTGCAGGCCATCAGATTTAGTTAAGCCCCTCCCCCACACACACTCTCTTTCTAATATTTCTTTTTTGTTCTTTGTTAAAAAGAATGGTTCAATCAATTGAATTATTTGAAGATGAAACAGCTATAAAAGCAGAAGATATCAATAAAAAATTTAAATAGTATTCAAACTTTTGTGCTGACTAGCTTTGTGCAGATGCTTTTCCTCCTGAAGTTTGCGTGAATGTAAAATAGGAATGATAATACTTGTACTCCCATGGGTTGTTGTGAGGAAAGAACTTTGTTCACTCCTAAGCACCCTATCAGGGTAAACTATTATATTTAGGCAATGAAGTGATCCCTTGGTGATTTCAGGGCCCCTCCTGCTGTGTTTCCTCCATTGGGAAGGAAATGAGGGGCAGGAGCTGTTATCCAGGTTAAACTCTGACTATTCCTTAATTTCCAGTGCCTTTGGCAGTTTCCCCAGGCAGAAAAAAAGTTATGTGAATGATTGACTCAGAAGAAATTAAACCACCAATTTAGTCAAGTGGGTCCCTCCTCTAAGTGTAGATAGATATGCATGTTGCCCAAGTAGGAATTGTGGATAAGTGCAGTGGTCTGTGAAGTCTTGGAAAGTCCAGTGAAGCCCTCATTTTGACTTTGGAGTTAATCTTGAGGGTCCTTTCAAACCTCCAGATCCCCTCAAGTTTGTTTGTTTTTGTTTGTTTGTTTGTTTGTTTGTTTTTGAGGAATATAGGTTCAGAAATATTTTTGAATCTATATGGACTCCAGAAATCATTTACCAAGGTCTCAGGGAAGAAGTCTAGGATTTAGAGTTAGAAAAAGCACTGGACTGTGTCCAAGACCTGGTTTGAGGCCTGGCAAGATTCAGAAGGACACAATCAAATCACTATTTTAAGACTATTTGAATGAAAAGAGGTTAGAAATTAGGAGACAGAAAACTAGGATGTAACTCTTATTTATTCTTGCTAAGTAAGTTCAAATGCTTTCTTGCTCTTATAAATGCTACAAGTAGTCTCAAAATTTGGGCGTCTTTTAATCCTAGGTAGAGTGCTGCTGTCTATTAGCTGGAAGCATGTAGGTGGCTCAATGGATAGAGCACTGGGCCTGGAGTCAGGAACACCTAAGTTCAAAACTCATCTCAGACACTTACTTAGTTGTGTGACTCTGGAAAAGGCACTTAACCTCTGTTTGCCTCAGTCCACTGGAGAAGGAAATGGGAAACCACCACAAGCATTGTTGTGCATCTAATATGATAGGAGCTAGGTAGAAGAGTGGATAGAGTATTGGGCCTGGAGTCAGGAAGATTCATCTTTTCTGAATTCAAATCTGACTTCAGACACTTACTAGCTGTATGATCATGGACAAGTCATTTCATCTTGTTTGTAAAATAAGCTGGAGAAAGAAATGATAAACCACTCCAGGATTTCTGTTAAGAAAACCTCATATGTGGTCACAAAGAGACAGATATGACTGAACCACTAAACAAACACGCAAAAAAACAAATCCAATATGATTTTCAGGGCCAAAGGATCTCCTTCTTTAGCTCTAGTGGGAAAAACACTAGGTGGCAAAACTAGCATTTAGTGGGACAAAGGTAATGTAGGGCAGAGGTGTCAAATAACTGCCAAGGAGACCCACAACAGTTTCTACTGGGTTTGAATTCAGGAAGCTTCCTGACTCTTTAAGCCCAGCATTTTACCCTCTGTTTCACCTAGCTGCTCTCATATTGGATGCCTGATCCTCCTTAGGGGGTTGCCAAACAATGTTGATGATCCAGTGTGTACTCTCTTCTCTTTTTCTCCTGAAAAAAGTCAAACCATTAAACTTCACACACTTTTTTTGATACTTTTCTCACAAGTATTGCACTGGATGCTTAGATACTATCCTTTTCTGAGAGGGTAAAGGAAGATTCCCACATTTTTTCTCCACCAAACTAAGAGAATTTACAAATACTAATAAAGGCAATAATTATTATTAGGACTATTATTATGATTCACATTTAAATAACACTGATGTTTACAAGGAATTTTGTGTGCATTATCTCATTTGTTCTTCACCACTATCCTAGGAAGTAGGTATTACTATCCTATCCCTATTTTGTTGATAAAGAAATTGACATTCAAAGATAAAGTGACTTCTCTATAATTAAAAAATTAAAGTGTCTTATGCAAGGTTTGAACTGAGTTCTCTACAGTGCCATGTCCACTATGCTCCCCACCAGAAAGTCCATTATTTAACAATAGTCCTTTCCAAGGGTTAAGCAAGGATGTCAAGGGAAATATTTCTAACCCAGCCAGCTTTTAAAATGTTGAGACACTAGCAGAGTGTTAAACATTGTTCATAAGTTGTTCATCATTTCCTTCTTTGATGGATCAAATGTTTCTGGCTTCAGTCAGTAATTGCTCTCTTGATTTTTGCCAAGAGATACACAATACTATTGACTTGACCTGTAATTGCACTTCACCTATCTTGGGAGAGCCATCCTGCAGAAAACAAAAATAGGATGGGGTCTTGTTTCTACCACTATTGAGATGCCAGCTCAGGGTGATTGTCTACTGAAGACAAAGATCCTTCTTTGTAGACAGAGCCTCCCCAGCTTTCCTCCTTGACCCTTGAGTGAAACTCTTGCTCATAGTACCAAGCCAATACTTTGGTACCCAGTTTTGTGCCAGTTGCTACAGGGACACAAAGCAGTAGATTATAAAATTACTGCCTTTAAGTAGAAAATTGCTCTTTTTTTCGGAGGTGGGGAGCAGAGGGAGAAATAAAAGTCCCTGTGCTGTCAGCAGATTTTACAGACAACACTAAGAGAAGTAGAGTACAAGTTAGTAGCTGGAAGAGTATCTGAAGAGAACAGGGAATTAGAATAAGAGGAATTAAAGTAAGGCAGGAATCTTTGGAATCCCATTAAATTAAATTAATTAATTTAATCCCATTTAAAAGACATGAGAGATGCTGGCTGTCTGAAGGAGAGCTCCAATGAATTAACAAAGTTGAATGCTCATTCTTATCCTCTCACAAATATGTGTTTGGGGAATCCAAATTCCTCTCTTTCAGTGTTGGTCAAGGACAAATACCCCTAGTATATTGTTCTTGGAATGGTCACTAGACTTCCATCTAAACTGGTTCAAACACTGGTGCAGTAATGTGTTGGGGCATCCTAGAAGCATCCCTGAAAGTCATTCTGGCAAACCCAGTTGGTGGTGTTAACACATCAGATCATATGCTTTGGTGAAAAATGTAAACAGAGAGCAGATTTTTTTTTTATTGTAAATGAATCTGAGCATATTGAGTTCAGCAGATGCTGAGTGAATCAATCTGTCCTCTGTTTTTTTTTTCCCCTTTTTTAAGTGAGCTGAAGAACAAAATGGTAAACTAAAACAAATAGTACATTTATTGGTTGATAAAATGCTGTTTTAGTCTACCCTGGCATTATATGGTTATTGCTATGCAGTGAACATCTGTTATTAAATCCAGTCTTCTGTTGCCTAGATACATTGAGTCAAAAGCTGGATCCGATGAGAAATCCATTTATTTGTATGTCGTCTGTGAATGTCAGAACTCATGTTATTTGTCTTCATTCCAACTTTATCCTTTAAAACAGAACCTTCTACTTTTTAATCCTAGTTTTCCCCTGATAGTCTCTTCCAAGCATTTTATTTGGGGAAAAGTAGTTAAAGAAAGAAATATAGTCTTCTTAGGGCATCTCGTGGGATATTATATCCCTTTACCATTTGGGGATGACAATTTTTTAATTCCAGCTTTCAGGTTAGGGAATATTGTTCTGTAGCACCTGCCTTCAACTCACAGGAGGGTTACCCCAGAGTGGAAATAGTAAAGAATTAGCAACAAAGAGACCTGCTTATGGGTTTAGCTTTGCAATTAATGGGCTCATACATTTTGCTTCCTCAACTAGATTGCAGGCCTCTTGAAGGCATGAATGGTGTTTTTCTTGGTCATTTAATATTCATAGCATCTAACAGAGTACCCTACATACAAAAATGCTGAATCAATGTTTGCGGAATGCTGATTGCCTACCCGTCTGACCCTGAGTAAGTCACCTTTCCTTTCTGGGACTCACTTTTCTCCTCTGAATAATAAAAAGGCTGAACTAATGGATTTCTTAGGTCCTGCATGGCTAGCTTTGGAAATTCTATGAACCATGGCCTTTGATTCTGGACTCCATGTCCTATTATTTCACTGTGTTGCTGCATTCAAGTTTCCAGTTTCTTTTCAGATGCCACTGCTTCTAGGGATAGAACATTGTGTGAGGACTGACATAACCTCCCTTCCTTGTTATCCCCAAATTATTGGAACTCTAACCTAGCTGGGAACACAGAGCAGGGGTTTTCCCCTCTATAATAGAATGTAAGATTCCTGAAGGTAGTTTTATTTATTTTTCATTTTTGTCATGGGATCCCTTATAACCTACTATAGTGCTGAGATAGGCATAGTGGGTGATTAGTAAATACTTGTTGATTTTTTTTCGAAAACCACTGATTTTGTTGTTTCATATGGTCTTATGGTCATAGAGTTAGAGCTTGAAAGATCTTATTAAGGAGGCAATGTGGCATCAGGGAAAGAACAGTGACTCTGCAAACAGTTTCTTATGCTTACTCCTTATGTGACCTTGGGTAAGTGACAATCTCCCTGAACCTCAGTTTCTTCATTTATAAAATGAGAGGATTGCCCTTTATGGTCTTTGAAGGCCCTACCAGGTACTAGATATATGATTCTAGGTCATCTTGACAAGCTCCTCACATTTTACAGATAAGGAATCTGAATCTCAGAGAAGCTAAGTGATATGCTCAAAGTCACATAGTATATTGCAAAACCAGGATTTTTTAAAACCCTTACCTACCATCTTAGAATTAATACTGTATATTGGTTCCAAGACAGAAGAATGGTAAGGGCTACGTAATAATGGTTAAGTGACTTGCCCAGGGTATTAAAGCTAGGAAGTGTCTGTGGCCAGATCTGAGTCCAGGACGTCCCATCTCTAGACCTGGCTCTCAATCCACTGAGCCACCTAACTGCCCCCTAGAGCCAAAATTTTTAATCCAAGTCTTCTGACTCCAAATCTATCTTCTTTTCTATTCTAACATATGAAGTATTCTTTCTATACTCTGATACAAAAAATTCTTGTGGATTGATGGATGCCTCCTAGACCAATGGGATAGCTATAATAAAATGGCAGAAATATTGGGTTCCAAGCACTTTGAAGAGAGGAAGGACCTGAAAATACGGATTCCAAATGCCTTAACCAAAACATGTGGGGAAGAAAAATATTTCCAAGGTCACAGGATTTAGAACTCTCAGGAACTTTACAAATCATCTAGCTTAATCTAGGTTCAAAGACCTGCCTTATTCCCAGTTACTCAGGTTAGAAAGTGACAAAGTCAATATGTAACCCAGGTCTTCCTACAAGGATGACAATCCTCTTTTCAAGGTCCTGTGTACTTTGAAACACTAAACTCCCTAAAAGCTAGGCCCTCTCCTCAAGTTCTAACTGTGGTTGCGATTCCCTTCTAAGAATTCCTTAAGAGGATCTCTTCTTCCTATTGTGGCCATGGAAACCTACCTCCCATCCTTCCAGTTCCTGCTGTTAGTTGCTGCTACAACCTAACCCCTGGGTCTATATTGCTTGTAGTTAATGGTATTATTTTACTCCCAATCCATATGCTTATTATTTCCTACTGAGAGATGTTTGTGGTACCCTCTTAAACTATGAGAATCATACAATCCATCCAATTATAGCTATACTAGGACCTTTCCTCCTTTCTCTCTACCTCCTATTCTCACCTTCCCAAAATATGCCTGGCATTAGCCTATAGCTATTTAGATAACCCCATCCAGCTGCCTCAGAGAGATTCTTTGGGACTTAAAAGATAATTAGAGAAAAATTGAGGGTGCTTTATCAGCTTTTCAACTAGCAGAGCAGTCTATTTTGTTGGGAAAGAAAGGGGAGGGGAGACTGAGAAGCAGAGGAGGCACCCTGCCTATTTGCTGGAATGAGAAAGGACATGAATATTATAGTTACTCCTTGATTAAAGAGAAATAAGAAGAAACATCCAACCTAGTCCTTTCATGGAAGCAGGAGGCCCATAGATGTTACACATTACACATATTTTCTGTCTTTTTCAATGTTTCATCAGTTTTGTTAGATTTTTTATTTCCACTCTAAAAAATACAATTTGTCATATGAGATGGCTGTCTGGGAAAGAAAGAGGAAAAGATAATAAGGATAACTATGGTGATGTAGGCATTGATGGAGGTAGTTGGGTGGTTCAGTGGATAGAAATCAAGGCCTGGAATCAAGAAGATTTGAGTTCAAAAGCATCCTCAAACACTTACTAGTTGTGTGACCCTGGATAAGTCACTTAACCTGCTTGCCTTAATTCACCAGAGAAGGAAAAGGCAAAACATTCCAATATCTTTGTCAGGAGAACTCCATGGACAGTATGGTCTTGAAGAATTGGATATGACTGAACAACAGCAAAAAGGTGATATAAGAAACAGAAAATATCAATAAAAACTTTTCAAAAAATATTTATAGTCACTCACGATACAGAATGAGATATATATTTCTGGACAGGGACAATGTAAGAATTTGTTTTACTTCACTAGGCATATTTGTTACGACAATGTTTCTTTTTCTATTTTCCAAAGTAAGGGAGATAGGAGAAAGAGAAAGTAAGTACTTGTTAATTGAATTTTTTTAATTTAAAAAAAGGAAAGAAAACTCAGGGTTAGATGTGGAAATATATAAGGTCTACCAAGCATACATTTAATATTCAATGTGATTGATGTGGTTTTATGATGAAGAATTAGTTTTTATGTTAAATATATGCATTATGTCCATATATGTGTGTATATATGAGTAGTTGCCATACCTAGTCCTAGGAATGTAGCTCTCTAAAATAAAGTGAGGCAGAGTCCTGTTTCCTGAGCAGGCTTTTGTAAGGCCAGAATCCGGCAGCACTATTGGCCAAAGGAAATGACCACAAATGAGTGAGGAGATCCTTGGCCTGGCACTGAGTGTCTACCTAGATAGGACTCCCTGGAGGTCTATCCTATGGCTGTTTACTTAATAACAGAATAGCACATACCACAGCAAAAGGTTTTTAGCCCTTCCTGAGAGCCATGTCTGGTGTTGAGTACTGGGAACAATGGCAAAAGCTGATGGGGTGCTACAGATGAACTCACAGTCAGAAGGAAAGTGATGTCTTTGGTTGCCTATCTAGTCAACACGGGATGATGGACTTAAACTAGAAGGAAATTGACTTGGCTATAGTCACATCAGTAGAAATGGCAGGAATGGGATTTGAACCCAGGTATTTTCACTGGAGAGTCTGTCTCTTTTCAGTAGAGTGCGATATCTAGAACTTAAAGAGTGAGCTGCTTATTGGAGGGTTTCATTATTTTTCAAAAGTTCTTAGTATTTTCTTGTTTTCCTCCAACCTTTCAATAAACTATGCTCCTTTAAATCTTTTTAACAGCATATTTTCAAAGGAAATTGGTATCAGTTTGTGACTTCCTGAGATTACCCAGCTAGGACCTGGGAGCCAAAATGAGCCCAAGCCTTTGTGTTGGAAAAATTTCTGATATAAGGTTATCCTATCTTTCTTCTTATCGGAACCAATTGGTAAATCAACAATCACTTATCAAACATTTATAAAGAACAAAGAAAAAAGCAAATTATATTCTCTGCTCTCAAAAAGCTTACATTCCCACTGGGTAGAGGGCAGTGGAAGAAAATGTACATAAATTAGTATATGATAGATGCCTATAAAGTTGGTACCAGATAGTCTTAAAGGAGAAGACACTGGCAGCTGGAGAGAGTAAGAATGACCTTTTGCAGATGGTGGCCTTCAAGCTAAATCTTAAAGGAAGCCAGGGATTTGAAGAGGTAGAATTTTGCATTTCAGACCTGGGTATAGACAATGAAAAGACATGGAGGAACAGCTAGGTGTCCCTAGCTAGTGAATAGAGAGCCAGGACTGAAGATGGGTGTTCCTGGGATCAAATCTGGCCTCAGACACTTTCTAGCTATGTGGTTCTGAGCAAGTCACTTAACCTCCTTTGCCTAGCACTTCCTGCTCTTCTGTCTTGGAAAACTTACTGTCAATTCAATGATGGAAGTAAGGGTTAAAAAAAAGGCATGGAGACAGGAAATGGAGTGTTCTGTATGAGGAATCGCAAATAAGCGAGAATGATACAAATAGAAAATCACTTTGGCAGCCAGATAGAAAATGTCTTTGTGATGGCAAATGACTTAGGACAAGGAAACCAACATGGAGGCTATTATAACTGGCATTTTTAAAGTAAATTAAGTTTTTACAGATATATGTATGTGTGTATATGTATATGTGTATGCATACTTGTATTTGGGGGCAGCTGGGTGACTCAGTGGACCTTGAGTCAGGAAGACCTGAGTACAAATCCAGCCTCAGACACTAGCTAATTGTGCAACCCTGGGCAAGTCACTTAACCCTGTTTGCCTCCATTTCCTCATCTGTAAAATAAGGTAGAGAAGGAAATGGCAAACCACTCCAGTATCTTTGCCAAGAAAACTCCAAATGGATCCAAAAGAAATGATCAGATCAACATACTTGTAATCATATATGTGTACATGTGTGTATACTTATTGATATAGATACAGATATAGATAAAATGTTACTTGATTTTCACACTGATATTGTGAGGCAAGTCCAATAACTATTATTATCTCTTTTTCCACATTTTTATCTGGGATTTGGAGGAAACCCTAGAAGGTATACTTGTCATGTTTGCAGGTGACACAAAGCCCAGAGGGACAGCTAATGTGCCTGCTGACAGTCAGGATGTTAAAAAAATATATATCTCAAGACTGTAATGATGGGCCAAGTCGAATAAGAGGAAATTTAATGGAAACATAAAAAATATTACATCTGAGTTCAAAAAAGTCAGATTCACAATACTGAGATGATAGAAGCCTTGCCAGACAACAGTCCCTGTTAAAAAAAAAAAACAATTAGTCGTTTCAATAAACTGCTGGCTCCATCTGAGTCACCTGTGTGACATGACAACCCTCAAAGTTAATGTTGTCCTTACTTCCATTGAAAGAGGCTTAGCTTCTAGAACAAGAGAGGTCATAATACCACTGTCCCTTGGCTGGTTGGACCACACCTAGAGTACAGTTTCAGTTCTGGCTGGGGCATTTTAGGAAGGACAAAGACAAGCCAACTGACCTATGTTTAGAAGAAAGCAACCAGGAAAATGAAAGAAATGGAGACCAGTCAGCCCTGCAATCAACTAGCATTCATTAAGCATCGATTATGTAATAGGCCCTGTGCTAAAAACACCGGGAATTCAAGGGCAAAAAAAAAAACAACTCCCTATCTCTCGAGGAGGTTAAAATCGAATCCAAGACAATATATAAATAACTAGGTAAAAACAAGATACATACTGGACAAATCGGGAATAATCTCAGAGGGAGGCACTAAAATTAGAGAATTATGAAAGATGCGTTACAAAAGGTAGAATTTAGCTGAAATTTATTTATTTTCATTATTTTTTTTTAAACCTTTACCTTCCCTCTTGTAGTCAATACTGTGTATTGGCTCCAAGGCAGAAGAGTGGTAAGGGCAAGGCAATGGGGGTCAAGTGACTTGCCCAGGGTCACACAGCTGGGAAATATCTGAGGCCAGATTTGAACCTGGGACCTCTTGTCTCTAAGCCTGGCTCTCCATCCACTGAGCTATCCAGCTGCCCTCTTTAGCTGAAATTTAAGGAAACCAGGGAAGCCAGGAGTCAGATGAGGTGAAAGATCATCCTAGGCATTGAGGACAGCTAGAGCAAAGGCCCAGAGTCAGAAGATGAGATTTCTTGTTTGATGGGTGTACTCCAGGGTATCTATTATGGAATAAGATGTAAGAGGACTAGAAAGGTAGGAGAATTTTGAAAACCAAACAGAGGATTTTATATTTGATTCTGAAAGCAATAGGGAGCCACTGATATTTATTGACTGGGGGTTGGGAAGGAGTGATATAGGGACAGATTTGCTTTTTAGGAAGATCAGTTTGACATCTAAATGAAGGGTGGACTGAAATGGGGAAAGACTTGAATTAAGAGACTACAACCATCAGGCTATTGCACAAGTCCAGCCATTTTGGTTATTATATATATATATATACATATATATACATATATAAACATATATGTATGTAATATATCAGGAAATTAGACATTTTTATATAGTTATATATGATATTAGGAAAATAGACAAGCCACAAGACTTGACCACTGATTGGATATCAGGGGTAAGAGAGCTTAAGGATTTAAGAATGACATCTAAGGTTGCAAACCTGGGGGATGAGGAGGATGCTATGATCACTTTAAATAACCATCCTTACTAAGGCTAGGAGAAAAAAAATTAAAAGGCCTGATTACTATTTTCAAGTATTTGAAGAATTATGTCATGTTGAAGAAAGAGTCAATTTGTTATTCTTAGTGTTAGAAAGAACTAGAAATGATGTGCCCAAGTTTCAGAGAATTAAATATAGGCTTTGTGTGAAGAACAATTTCCTAATAACCACAGCTGTCCCTAAATGGAATGTGTTGAGTCAGGAAATGATGAGCTTCCCTATATTGGCATCGTTCAAGCAGAATATGGATGGCTGCTTGTCAGTGATGCTGAAGAGGGGGTTTTGGTGAAATATGACTTAAACTAAAGAGTCTTTGGGCCAGCTCATAGAGGAAACTGTGAAGGGGAATTTTTGTTATGTACAGGTCAAACTAGATTTCTAGGGCCCTTTTGAATCCTAAGATTCTTTCTCCACATGTACGTATATATTTAATATATTTGTTTACATGTATTTATAAATATATATACATATATATGTATATATATTTAAGATGTTGTTCTATCTTACCCAGACTAGATGTTTAGTGGGTATTTATGGTCAGATGCCATTGCTGATCAATACAGGAGACGGAATTTATCCTGCTTCCATCCTACGACTCTGTAGGCAACATCATGGCTCCCCTTCCCAGAAGCTCACTATACTGAAGCTAGACTTCCTGTAGCTACCTAATCAGCTGTTTCCACTGCCACTGAGAACTTCTGAGCTCATGAAATCTGCCAGCCTGAACCTCCCCAATAGCTGGGATTTGGGGTGTGAGCTACTATGTCTGGTTAGGAACTCTTTTACAAATAAAGAAACTGAGTCTTAGTCTTAGGAGTTAAATAGCTTGTGAAGTGTTGGATATGGATTCAAACCCATTTTCTCCTCATTCCACTTCCAACAATCTTTGTTATCCCACGTTGCCTCTCACTACTATTGCATATGAACAACATATGATGTCTTACCTTACATTAAGTTTCTAATGGCCATTGATGAAGACTAGAGACGTCAATGATGGCCTATAGCACAGCATGCCCATGTTAACCTGCTTATCCAGTGCTATAAATTCCTTAGATCCATTTGGATTAGAGGCAGCCCTTTGACCTTTCCAACTGTTCATCTACTGAGTCAGCCTTCATATGTCTTCTTTATGCCTTTCTTTCTCTCACAGTAACTTTCATGTCTTCCTGGCCTTGCGGCCTGGAATCCATCCATCTAGTCACCTCCTTAACCCTTTCTTCTTTTCTGTTTCATTGGGCTTAAAGCTCATTATCTTCTTATGAACTAGCATCATAATGGAAGGAACTTTGTTGAACTGAGAGTTAGACAAAGATCTATGTCTGAATCTTTCCTCTATCATTTACCAAACTTATTAAACTTACCAGATCATGGACAAATCACTTACCGCATCTGAGACTTGATTTTCTCATCAGCAAAATGGGTGTAATAATACCTGTAGCACTTATCTGAAGTAACTGTTGAGATGAACATATAGAAATTATTTTACAATTTTAAGCACTATTATCCTTTTCATATTACTGGATGTCCCCATCATTGGTTTTCACCTATTTTTCCCCATGAGGTCATAGATTTAGAGTTAAAGGGGAACTTAGGAGCTATTTATTCCCATCTTCTCATGGCTTATAGAGAGGTTAAAGAGATTTGCCCAAGTCACAAAGCTAGTAATTATCTGATGTGGAATTTGAACTCAACACTTCCTAACACCAAGTCTAGTACCCAATTGCCTATACGACATTGCCCCTCAACATTGAAGTATTAGCTAGGAAATAAATGCAAGGTGATCTTTTTTCAGGGTTATGTTCTCATGTAGGTGAGGCAGCAAGGTGGCAAAACGGATAGAACACTGGGCCTAGTCAGAAAACCCAGAATTCAGACACTAGCCATGTACCTGGACAAGTCATTTAACTTCTGTTAGCCTCAGTGAGATAATGGGGATAATAATGCCCTTCAGTTCACAGACTTCTAAGGATCCAAAGCATTGTAAAGCATTCAGCACAATGCCTGGCATATAGTAAGCTTTCTATAAATGCTTCTTCTATTCCCTTCTCCTATAGGCTTACAACAATGGAATCATATTACTAAAGCATGGAAATGGGTTGAATAAAAGGTTAAGAAGTAAATGTACCCAAGTGTACAACAGTTAAATAGCAAAGAAGCTACATGTCATTCAGGTTGACTAATGATAATGTGGTATATATTTCATGAAAGCACTGGGGGATTTGAGATGATTTGTTGACTCTTGAAAGGGAAAGAGGAGAAGAATCAGAGAATCCAGTAAAGATTTTCTCACTAGGAAAGAAAGTCCACCTCCAGAGAGCAGAGTAAAATTTAATGTGCCAGGACAGATGGAGAGGTCAGACAAGGAAGTTCTGGACATAGAGACCAACAGACACTATCAGAGTTGGAGTTCATAGAACTCTGAGGAGACAGTTTCAACCTAAAGCTACCTGGGAGCCCCAAGGGGTAAAGATCTCAGTTCTTTTTTTAATTTAATTGATGAATTAAGAAAAATTTCCCATGGTTACATAATTCATCTTCCTTCCTTCCTCTCCTCCCAACACCCTCCTGTATCCAACAAGCAATTCCACTGGGTTTTACATGTGTCATTGATCAAGACCTATTTCCATATTATTGACAATTGCACTAGAGTGATCATTTAGAGTCTATGTCCCCAATCACATCCCCATCAACTCATGTAATCAAGCAGTTGTTTTTCTTCTGCATTTCTTTTCCCACAGTTCTTCCTCTGGATGTGGATAGTCTTCTTTCTCATAAGACCTTCAGAATTGTCCTGGGTCATTGCATTGCTGCTAGTCGAGAAGTCCATTACAATCGATTGTGCCACAGTATCAGTCTCTGGGTACAATGTTCTCCTGGTTCTGCTCCTTTCACCTTGCATCAATTCCTTCCAGTCCCCATGGAATTCCTCCACTTTATTATTCCTTTGAGCACAATAGTATTCCATCACCAACAGATACCACAATTTGTTCAGCCATTCCCCAATTGGAGGCCATCCCTTCATTTTCCAATTTTTTTGCCACCACAAAGGAAAGATCTAATTTCTTCAGAGACCAGAAGATAGTTTAGGAAAATAGCTCATTCTAGTGTTAGGAGATAAAAGATGGATAAATAAAGAAAGGACAATAACCCCACCCCCACCCCAAAGATTGGAGATGGAGGTGGTACTGGTAAGTGAAAGAGGAGTGACAGTAATACAGAGACAGAGACAAAGAAGGAGACAGAGATAGAGACAAAATGGAGGGAGATGGACTGCTGATTTATAGACTTCTCAAGTACTCAAGCACAGCATGAATTCATGGGCCTATAACTGGTTTATTTTGTGGATGGTGATCCGAGACCAGATTCTCTTATGCTATAGGAAAACTCCATTGCACAAGTGAATTGATTCCATGTGTGTGTATGTGTTTGGGTGCATGTGTATGTGTGTTGTAAAGCTGTGGGCAAGATAGTATGAGGTTCTGCCAGAGAGGTGACCCAGTGGATAGAGTACAAGGCCTAGAGTCAAGAAGACTCATTTTCATGAGTTCAAATCTGGCCTCAGACATCTCTTAGCTGGGTGAGTCACTTTAATACTGTCTCTGTTTCCTCATCTGTAAAATGAGTTGTAAAAGGAAAGAGTAAACCACTCCAATATCTTTGCCAAGAAAATCCCAAATGGCGTCATGAAGAGTCAGACATGATTGAAAACGACTGAACAATAGCAAGTGCCAGTGACGAGAAAAAGGAAAAGATGATGAGTCTGGGGACAAATTTCTTTCTGGAAAAATTCCTCATTGGGCTAGCAACATAAGCTTATTAGTAGCAATTAAACTTGACTGGAGAACCTTCTATTTAAGCATGGGGCTGCCTAGTTCATCCAAGTTCAGCTCTATGTTTGGATAGCTAAATGGAAAAGCAGAGGGGTGCAGTAGGGAGAGCACTGCAGTTGGCCTCCAGAAGACCAGGGTTTGAGTTCTGCCTCTAGCTACAGGATGATGGGAAGATCACTTAATCTAGTGAAGCCTTAGTTTTTTTTCTCTGTAAAATAGATCTAATACCTTTAATGAAGGTCTAGCCAAGCAGACCTAGTGAGGGTCAAGTGAGATAATGTCTTTGCAGACTTTTCAGCCCTGTTTAAATGTCAGATATTGCTCCCCCTAGAGAATGGGCAGCTGAAGCCAGTTTGTTTGGGTGCCCAACAAGGAAACATCCCTCTCTGAACAGGGAGAGTCTTTTAGAGATGCAGCAGCCTAAAGGTAAGAGCTCAGTTCACTGCATCCCGCCCCAATGAGTCAAATATCCATAAATGAGAAAAAATGGGCTGGGAGCAGGACTGCTGAAAGAGCATTCTGCCATCAAAAGGATCCTGGGATCATAGACTTACAGGTGAAATGGAGCTTAGGAGAGTTGCTCGAATCCCACTCCTTCATTTTGCAGACAAAGATACTGAAGTCCAGAAGACTAAATAAATTATTTGAGGTCACACAGAGAATAAGGAGCAGAGCCAGGATTTGAACACAGGACCTCAGATTTTAAATCAAGCACTCTTCACTCCAGTCTAGGGTGGGAGCAGGATGTCCCAGATAGATGTTTCCAGAAAATATCTCAGTCCTTGTGCCAATTGTACTGAACCAAGATCATACACACAGGTGTACAATACAATCACATAGATAATCACACAGACACTTAAACATATACAGAGAGAAACATATACAAACATAAACATACACACAGACACATACAGACATATCCAGACACACAGTCTTAGAAGGTGTCATCATCCCCTGGAAATAATCTGGATACCAAAAGCCTGCCTTGGACTGAAATGGCTCTTTACAGGACACTTTACCTTGCAAGGAGCAGCAGGGGGAAATCACAGGGAGTAGATGAGTCTTTTTACTCCTTCTGGCTAATGATGTGTAATAGTTTGTGTAAAAACTTCCCCGCCTCTCTCAGGTTTCTCCTGCTCTGTGGGGCACAGAGATCTACTGACATTTAAGTTAAGTCTGAGCATCTTCAAAGGCTCAGAAGAAGCCCTTTGGTTTTCAAAATCTTATTATCCTGTATGTTCAGGGCCAGATTTGGCTCTAGGCTTAGACACAGAGCTTATTTAAAGTCCAGGCAAGGCTTGCTGGGGCCAGGGCTTCAGAGGGGCTCACCTGTTATCAAAGAAAATGTTCTCCGCTTTTGTCCCATGAATCAGTTTGCATCCCCTCTGATCCCACTGTTAGAATGAGAGAGAAGGTTTTTCAAAACCCAATTATTGTCTAATACACCATACCCACAATCTGCTTCCCATTGCTTTTGGATGGATGCTCCTAAATGGAAAAATAATAAGAAGTTGATTTTCCATGAAACTTTGCTGGGGAGGGGAAGGGAGTTGCAGGTTCGAGTCTTATCCTTCTCATCTCTAAATTTTATTTGGGGAGTCTTTAAGGCAGAAGGGTTAGTTTACGATGTCTATCCTGGTAGAGGTCCTGCTTCTAGTAAGAGTTTTCAGAAATCCTTAGGATAGAAATGAACTACTGAATATTCAATGGAATGAAAATGAAATAGAATGAAATGAAAATTGATATCCTAGTTCAGGATAGATTTTATAGTTCCAGCTCTCTGCTTTTTTGGTGACACTCTCGTCCCATTCGATAGACCTCTACAGACTCCAAGTGTAATGACTGTTAGCCCCGACTATGGGAAATGAGAGGCAGCCCCATTGTACTTGAATACTCTGGCCTTGGCCATTAAGGATGCACCAAAGAAGATAGCTGGGTATCTGCCAGGTGCAGTTCTGGGCTGGCTTCCTATTACTTGGCTAGATTAGAGGTGTTACACTCATCTGCCAGCACCGACCTGGCTGTTGTTTTGCTTGGGTGACAATGGAAGAGATGAGGGAAGCTCTGTATCATGGTCCCTCAACAATATCCATAGATGAGCTCATGAAAGAACATATAATGTGTCATACCCTAAACTGACTGTGACTAGTAATTCTCAGCAACAAAAAAAAAGGGGGGGGGACACTCCAGACTTAGAAGAGCTAAGATGAGCTGATGGCTCATCACTTTGAATATGAGTCTTCCCTGGGCAAGTCATCTGACCTCTCAGAGTTTTAATTGCTACAGGCATAAGAGTTCTGCCTCCCTCTCAGGATGGATGTGAAGATCAAATCAGACAGCTGAAAGTGGCTAAGGCTCATGCTAGCATCTGCGAGGACCATTCTCCTTCCCAAATGACAAGTGTGCGCCTGCAGGAGACTGAAGTACCTTAACCCAGAGAAGTGACTCTAATAGCTAAATTCCATCTGTAGGAAGATGCTTTGGGAAAACATAGAGGATTCAGGTCAGGAAAGGGTCTTGGAGACCATCTAATCCAACTCTCCCATTTTTGAGGAAAGTCTCTGTTACTTCTCAAGTCATGCCTATGCAGTGAGCCAGCTTTACCTGACTGTAACCACATAGATATTCTAATTTCATAAGCCTTTTTCTCTTTAGACTAGATTGTATATATTGTACAAAAGTGTCCATATATGTACATATATAGAGAATGAATACAAACACATTGAAGGAACTTGTTTTGCTTGACTATGTATGTTTGCTACAAGAATTTTTTTTCCTTTCAATCAAGTGGAAGAGAATAGGGAGAGAAAACATATTTCTAGAGGTTTTTGTTTGCTTTTAAAGGGTAGTACTGATATGAAAAGGTACATATACTTTAAAATGAGGTCACTGAAAATGTTTTTAATTTTACTTAAAGATTCTACTTTGTTATAAGAGACCTCTCATGAAATGGGAGTAATCTATAATTTAAAAACAGAAATAAAAAAAAAGATAGAAGAATATTTTGTAAACCTTAAAATAGTACAGAAACAGGACTTATTAATTTAATTAATTAAAAATAATTTTAAAAGTAAATAGAACTATTCCACAACTATCACTCATTTAGTTTAGATAAAAGGCAGGCCATTAGCCTTTTATAAATGGCTTTCTAAGTCTTCATTTATTCCCTCTAATTTAAAGTTTTGTAGCTCTTCCTCTATCTGACACCACTAATGCTCCTCCAACCCCTCCAAAAAAATGTTATATATTAGTTTAAATGAAAACCTTGCTATCATCTTGGGACAAGCAGAAATGAAATATGAATGCCCCTCTAGACTTACTAATATCCCTCTCTTTTTCTTTAATATAATTTTATTTTTTAAATATTTTTTCATGGTTACATGATTCATGTTCTCTCCCTTCCCTCTTCCCTCCCCGCTCCTGGAGCGACAAGCAATTCCACTGGGTTATACATGTATCATCACTCAAAACCTATTTCCATCTAATATCCTCTTAAAAGAGGAAGCCTGAGAAACGTGGACGTGAGCTCCATGACAAAAATATTGGAGTGGTTTGCCATATCCTTATCAGATGAGGAAACTGAAGCAAACAGGGTTAAATGACTTGCCCAGGGTCACCATAGCTAATAAGGTCTGAGGCTGGATCTGAACTCAGGAATATGAGTCTTTCTGACTCTTGGCCCAACACTCTAGCCACTGTGCTACCCAGCTGCCCCAAGCTCTCATGGCAGTTTATTATTAAATTATTCCTCCCCTGTTGTGGGTGGAAATCATTCATGTTTGTTCTCCTATACTTTAATCATGTGTGATAATATAAAATAAGCCTTGGATGGCCTCTTCTCTGAAGGCAGATGAATCATCAGCCTGTGAACTTAGGGAAGCAGTAAAGTTGCCTGCTGTGCTAGGAAAGAAAGGGAAGTTTTCCTGAGCTGCAGTGGGTACTGGCCTTTTCTAGCCCTACAAATTGGCTGAGAGCTAATGTCCTCAGGCTAGAAGCCAGAGCTCAGTGGGAGGTTCTGGGCCTGGCATGAACGCCCTGTGTGAAGTATAAGCTTTGGGCCCAGAGGCTAAACAGAGGTAAGGAGGCTCACCCTATGCCTAGGAAGATCTAGCTTTCTGTATGACTAAGGAAGACCTTGACCT